>NW_015653463.1:420096-439675 GCF_001515625.1 Sinocyclocheilus rhinocerous | reverse complement strand
AAAAAAATCCTGAAAACTAAAAATGTATTGGTGATTTAAAAGAAATCAATTGTTTTTGCCTATGCATGTTCATTCATGTCTTTTTATTTTTATTTTTTTTAATTGAGTCCCGATGTCCTCTTCCAAGGACGTAGCATAACTTATGAATGAAATATCATTTTTAAAAATGGTTTTTTACATTTTTCTAAAACGTTTTAAGAGGATAAGAACGTGTTTTTGTGAGATTCACTCTATTTCTCATAAATATAGTTCTTAAGTTCTAATTAGTAATTGATGAACTGTGTAGACTGTATGGTTGCAGTTTTCTTTACATGTCTTCTGCCACTCCTGGTCCTCCTCCTCACGAGTGTGTTTACTGCCCTGCACCTCCTTCAGGCTGATATAAATCTGCTGTTTCCTCTCCTGCTCCAGCCTCCTCAGCTCCTCCTCAGCCTTACGCCTCTCCTCCAACTCCAGTTTCTGACAAAGGACAAGCCTCCAGGTCAGGACAGACCCAAACCATGTGTTTAAAACCAAAGACGAGATGGGGAGCACCTTGAGTTGCTCCTCCTGGACCTCCTGCTTTGACAACACAACCTGCTCCGTTTCGAGTAGTTCTTAAGTTCTAATTAGTAATTGATGAACTGTGTAGACTGTATGGTTGCAGTTTTCTTTACATGTCTTCTGCCACTCCTGGTCCTCCTCCTCACGAGTGTGTTTACTGCCCTGCACCTCCTTCAGGCTGATATAAATCTGCTGTTTCCTCTCCTGCTCCAGCCTCCTCAGCTCCTCCTCAGCCTTACGCCTCTCCTCCAACTCCAGTTTCTGACAAAGGACAAGCCTCCAGGTCAGGACAGACCCAAACCATGTGTTTAAAACCAAAGACGAGATGGGGAGCACCTTGAGTTCCTCCTCCTGGACCTCCTGCTCTGACAACACAACCTGCTCCGTTTCGAGATACAGGCCAGAAAAGCGCTTCTCCAGCTCAGCCTCTTTCTTAGCCCTGTACGTGAAAACACAAAAACATGCAGGCCACCTGCATAGGTTATTAAAGTTATTGGAAGTCATTAATTATTCACAGAACTGAACAGGAAATAGTTGCTATGAGGCAAGACTGTGAATGTCAATATGACAGGTAAAGTCCTTCACTAGACACAAGTGTTCATGTTCACACAAGGCAAAACAGAAATTCCTTGTGCTTACTGTCGAGTACATACTCTTTAAAAAAGGTATGAGCCAAGCAAGCTTTTCTGTGTTTTCCATGATATGAAAATCAGGCAGCTATCAATTTGTGTGTTGGATTTAAGCCCATATTTCATACTGTGGCAGTTTAATGTTGTACATAATAAAGTTCACTAATAGTTATGTGGCTTTGACTGGATAACAGCAGGCATTTACCTGATCACCTTTTATTCAACAGATGCCACTTCAGTTACTTTGAACATAGACGTTTTGCCCTTTAGTTCAGTGCGGTTATCTACAACACATATTGCATCATGGAAATACTGGCCATTTGGTTTGTTTGCACTGATATACACCCAAACAGGCACTGATTATTATAATCCTACATCAGAAATGCCTCTAAAAACAGAAACTAATATTCATTTTAACTTCTGTCCAGTAGTCCTATTGAAAAGAACAAGCGCATGAGGAGGAAGAGGCATTAGGAGCACAGTATTAGCACACAAGCGCTGTGGTGACAACATTCCCGTAAACTGGTGAAATATTTAACTAGTGTTGACCGAATGGATCACTTTGGAGTTTATGCCAAGCAATACATTTTCAAGTTGTATTGAGTTTAATTGGGTTAACTCTCAAAAACTAAAACATGTTGGTTAACTGAAATAAAGATAAAATAAATTATAATTATTAAATGAAAAACTTTAATTTAACACAAATGAGAAATGTTGCCTTGGCAACTAACTGAAATAAGTTTCAAGCTGAAGCGCTAAAATGACTAACTGGTAATAAAAAATGAACTAAACTTAACTAAAACTAAATTAATAAATACATTAAACCTACATAGTAATATGACAATACAGTACAAAAAATAGAGTACTTGCATACTCAAAACAATTATAGGGGCGATGGAGTTTAATGAGCAACATTTCGATCAATCGACCTTCCTCAGGCTAAAATTTCTGGTAGATGTGTATACATTTAGATGGATAAATGTCTGAGTGGTATGCGGGACTAATAAAAAAGAAAAAAGTCAGTAAAAATTAAACTGAAAAAATAAACATAAAAGCTGTTTTTCAATGGTGATTCTCATGATATAAGTTTGTTTTCAGTATTAGATAACATTATGAAAAGCTACTTTATAATTCAGAATCAGAATGAGCTTGAATTTGTTTTCGTGACAGAAGCTTCCACAGTGCAACAGAATGACAGTGACGGGACAAAAACACAGATAATAAAAGAATAAAAAAAGAACAAGTAAATAGGGAATAACAATATACAGATTGACAATTGCGTGTACAGGTATATTGCAATATTTAAATACTATATAATTGTGATTGCATTACATGAATGAAGCTGTGAGTATGACTGGTGCAGTTTTACCTGAGCTTCTCGGCCTCTCTCTGGGCCTGCAGGGCTGCTCTCTCGGCCATGACCCCGTCACAGATCTGATCGTAGGGTTTGTCTTCAGGATGTTCTCCCATCACCCAAACCCACACATCGTCATCCAGACCCTTCATCCACGACACAGTCTTTCCCGAAACTGCACAACATTCACAATGATGACTTTGATTTTGTTGCACTGAATGCCTGTTAAATATCTCAGATTAGATTTATATAGCATAAAGCAATGTTGGGTTGACTTTGTCTCTCTGAGGCTACAAGAAGAGTGTCACCCAAAGTGTCACAAATGAGATTTTGTTAAAGCCAACATGAATAGTTGGTCGCAACCCATTTTGCTTCCACAACAAGACATAAGTTTGGGAAACGGGATATTTTTGGGAAAAAAAATTGGGTAGGACTTGATTATATCGATTGGGAATTGATTGGATAAAAAAGACTGAATGAGACACTGAATGCCTATTATTTAACATTATGCAATAATGCTGGAGGAAGAACAAGCTATTAAGTTTCTTTGAAATAAAACATGCATCAACATATCATTAAGAAAGACCTTAAATGTGCATTTAAAAAAGTAAAAAATGTCAATTCTGATTTCATGTTAACTGTAATAGTGCTATTGTGTCTTTTGGACAAATTTACTACCTGTACAAGCTTTGTACAAGCTTGGAGAAATCCAGAAAGCCATACATTTGTGACAGATCCTCTGCCCTGTATATTCACACCTTTTTTGACTTTAACATGTGCAGCTTCCTCCTCCTCCAGCTGCGTCTCTCTCTCTCTCCATCTCCGGATCTGTTCTTCTCTCATCTTAAAGAACAGAATCTGTTTCTGTTCCTCATTCAGCTCGGTCAGCAGCTCCGGCTCGATGTACATGTCAGCCAATATCTGCTGCAGCATCTTCACGCCTCAGGAGCAGAGCTCAAACACCTTCAGCAGAAGGGAATATCCCTCTCTATGTCTCTGGTGGTTTGGACTGTGAAAAAAACAACAACAACAACAAAACAGAACCATTTAACGATACAAAAGAAGGAACACAAAAATATATTTTTGGTTTTGGGTCCCATTGACTTCCATAGTATGGACCAAAAAACAACAGCATAAACATTGAGACATTTCTCAACATATCTTCTATTATGTTCCACAGAAGAAAGTAGGCCTAAGTCATACAGAGTAAATGATGACCATTGTTGTCATTTTGGGTGAACTATCCAGGTCCCTTTACTTGTATTACTAGACAAATCAAAAAACAGAAAACAAATAAAAATGCTTAATAGGCTACCACAATAGCTGTTAAACTATAAAATGGCATTCATGTTAAAATAATAAATATAAATAAAATAAAACACTTCTTTTTTTCATAGATATACAGTATTAGGGGAAAAAATTGCATTAAAATGTAAACTACAGGGATGTGACACGCATTTACTGATTGTCGCATATTTGAAGAAACTCACAGAAATCTGATGTCAGTTCAGTTAATATACGAATGTAAACAAGGAACAGGAAGCAGGACAAAGAGCCGTCAATCAATCCCACATCAAAACCAGTAACCTATGACACACACACACACTCACACACACACACTTACCACTGTAGTAACGCCTCACACACTCATTCCTCGCTCGAAGATCAGTGCAGCACATCTGTGGTGTCTATAAAGAATCCAGATGCATTTGATAGATTAGTAATCTTGAGTATGAAGCTTCATGTCTGACTGAACACCTGAAGCCTGCACAGAAAGGTAAATGTCGAGTGAAATCTGTGGTCATGTACACACCCTTTAACTCTCACAGCCCAAGCTGAGTTCCCTCCTACACTCGCTTCTTCCTCCGGCTCCGTGTGAAAGAGCATCAAAGCTGCTTTATATGCAGCTCTGTTCATATTCGTTTGCATTATCAGCGATATTAGACCTGCGAGGGATCTCCAGTACACATAACGTGTGCACATCTTGCTTAAGAAGATACTTTAATATAATCTGACCATGAAATTAAACTAATAAACGCAGGAAAGATTATAACATACATATATAGGGCGTGGCCATGTCTCACACATTTGGCTATAATTTACATATTGTTTATTACAGCATCGATAAACAGAAGTGTTTTGATTTGTGACAAACAACGTTAGGTAGGTGGCGCACTTGTCACAAGCCGCCACTGAAACCAATATGGGTTCGTATTTCTTGCTGTGTGCAATTTGAAAAATTAGGCCATTTTTGAACTTTACCTTTCAGATAGGCCTATGCAAAGTGCTCACACACACACACGCACGCACGCACGCACACACACACAAGGAACATGTCAATTGTTCAGCTCTATGTAACATATATTGAATGTATATTAGCACATATTTTATGTCCTGTAACTGGCCATTATTATGTGTTTAAACATTTTTAAGAATCTTTTGCTTTTTTGCAAGTGCAATTCACCTGGACCTGTGACAGTGACAGAGAAAATTTTTTTCATATACAAATAGTACATGCAGTCTCTCGATTAATGATTTCATAAAAAAAACAGCATATAATTCTACAATTGTAAGCATGTCACTGATGTCACTGCTTGAAATTTCATTTTAACTCTGAGTATATGTCAGAGCTCAGAAATAAGTTTTTTTCCCCCCCAAGAATGATGCATTTATTTTATAATAAACAGATTTTTATCGATGCTTTTTTATATTTGGCAGAAATATCTATATTTTTATATTCCAAATTAAATGTTAAGTTTTGTTCAAGCTATTATTTACGAAGAATTGCAACAACCTGCAAATTATATAGGGCTATAAATGTAATCACAAGTCATTTTGCAATTTTGACAAAATTAATCTATTATGTTAGCAAGCTTGAAAACTTGACAAATCAGCAGAATTTGCAACAACTATGTAGAATACGTCACAGAAAACCAAAGCTTGTAAGATCAACAAATGCAAGAATTTCAGTGTCAGTGCTGTCATCTGGTCTAAAATAATTTATAAAACGGAGAGTTCCGGTCCTTGATTCTGATTGGCTGAGGGTTCGAAGCTGCTGTAAATTACTCTACAAACATACACCTTTGTTTACTTCTGTGTGTTGCTCGGCAACCACTTTGTTGCAACCACAACTGTTTCTGAGGAACTACATTGTTTGGTGGAAGAATACTGTTTTTATTTATATCATTACACTTTATTTGCTCTGTTTTAAACCACAACCGTTTCTGAGGAACTACATTGTTTGGTGGAAGAATACTGTTTTTATTTATATCATTACACTTTATTTGCTCTGTTTTATTCTGTGAAATCTTACTACGTATATGGAATAACCGTTTTATAAAAGCAATAAGCCCCGTGAAGCCGTGGTTTACAGTGAATTTATAACAGCTATTATAAAAACAACTGTTATAAATTTACTGTAAACCACGGCATCTTGGGCCTTATTGCTTTAATCACATTGACCCTATAATATAAAAAAAAAAAAAAAAGGCTATTTTACACAGAAACCAGGCAACCTTTATTTATTTTACTTTTAAGTAGCAATGCACTGCAACATAAATAAATGATGCAAATTACTGTGCTACTGTTTATCGTATTACTATTTACTGCATTTATTTATGCTTTCATTGCTGGGTTTTATTTTTTTTTTAAGGGTGACGATTAATCAGATTTTTTTTTTTTTTGGTATAAATTTTGTTCCCTCATTTATTATGGATCATCTCATGGTTCACTATGTATAGGTACAATTATCTTATAGAGTCATTCATTTAGTTTAAAATTCCATTGTTGCTCAAAAACCTAGTGTTACACTATCAGCCTGACAGTTTAGCCACATTTGTACATTACCCACTATTTACCACAATGATAGCATTTGTTCAGATATTTTTGAAAACACTCTCAAATAAGTTTGCAATAGTGTAAGTTTTAGGGAGAAGGCATTTCCTGCTTGATGCTGGAATGGAACTCTGTAATTTATCCATGTTTATATGACGCTGTGATACTATCTCGCTGGGGCTTCATGTGGCCTTGGATGTTAGATGTATCAAGGGTGTAATTAGTAGTGATCCATGATGGTTTACATACTTGGGCCGTTTGATGTCAGCAGTGTTGGGAGGTGCAGTGTTCCAGCATGAGCCGATCGCTGGCTGATTAGTGCAGCAGATAGAGGGACAGCGAGGGCCTGATATCACAGATAAACACCTTTCTAGAGATCAGGGCTCATTCACAGCTCAGCTGGAGTGGCTGGAGTTTCTGCTGGTAGTGCTTATAGTGCTTATGGATTAAGTCTTATAAATGCAACTCCTTTAGACCAGAGAATTGACAATTACTGAGAATATATTTAGCTGCTGCCCTACTGTATATGGCTGCATGTAAACTGTCTACTGTCTATATATACTAGCTGTTTGTTAAGCAGAACAAAAGGGCACTCGTTCACAAAATAGTGCAGGCAATCACTGAAAACAGAGCTGCACCGACCATGACTTTTCCTGATTTTTACAAGCAAATAGGCCGATTCTGATAACGACTGCTGTTTTTTTTAAGCAAGAGACAAGAAAGAATGAAATAGTACATGAACAAGATGTTTATTTGCTCTATTACAGGCTGAACTGGCTTTAAACAAAAACTAGCCATTTGAAATTAGAGGCCACTACTGCATTTCAGACTGTTCGTCACAGTGCTGCTTATAAACGCTACTTTAATAAGCATTATACGGAGGTAGGATGAACTGAAAATATCATCAAAACTTTTCAGAAGACAGTTCCTTTCAGAGATGCCTTCAACTGAAATAAAACAAAAAAACGGTCAATTACTGCCCATTTCTGATTAATGGCAGGACAACTGGTGGCCCTCTAATTAAAAAGGTTCTCATTTTCATAATTTAAGGCTGTTCTTACTTCTCTATTACCCCGACACATTATTGAAGGACCAAATGACCGTCTCATGCACTGAATTAAAACAGTGATTTTTATTGTTCCCAAAACTCATAAGAAATGCAAATGTACTTTGATAGACAGCCACTTTTCTAAATAATGTATTATTTATAAATATAACATGTATGCATAGCTGGCTTTGAATTTATTTGCAAAATTTCTAATTGTTGAATCAAAAGCAGCTTGTACCCAGATAGCAAGAACGTTTGGGCCAAATGTGGCTGATAGCTGTCACATTTGGCCTAGGTATGGCATGGCTGAGCACATATGGGCCAAACTTTAACCGTATATGTTTTGCCATGGATTTAGAATTGGAGGGAATTTTCTTTTGGATGACAATTTTTTTGAGGTATATGGTCCAGATGATAGCACACAACTGAGAGCCATATGTGGCTTGGCTATGGCACACCATGGAATATGTTAACTTATGGTTAACATTTGGCTTTTATTTGGAAAAACACATATAAACTGCTGGCAGGTCAGTGGCAGTCCACATCTCAGCCCATTCAACAATGCTATTGGTTGCTTTGTGTCCTCCCTTATTCCTATTGGTGGATTACTGAAATTTTGAAAATATGACAAAGATTTTGAATCAGATTGCTTCAGGCATCAAAATAGACTGGTAAAAGTTACAGTCAGTTTGTGGGTTCAGTAATGTTGTTAGTCATACATTTTAAATACACTGCCCAAATCTATAATCAGCTTCTTGAAAAACAAGCCATGACACAAAGTCATTTATAATAAGAGGATTTGGCAGCTCTTGCCTTTATCAATGGCTCTGAGTGGGTGGGGCCTCCAGTTTGTCTGACCAATAGAAAACTGGGGGTGGAGCAAAATTAAATGGTGGTAAGGTAAGAGTGTTTGGGAAACATGATTGGAGACAATGCATTTAATACAGTATTTATGAAGTTAATTCTAACGCCATAGACATAACTGTCCAAATACACACTGCGCAAGTACACAAATGCTTGTCCAACACACGGTGGTTAACAAAACTCAGAAATGGACTGTGGATTGGGGTATTTTTTTTCTAGCCACAGTCATCTTTGGTTTGCTCACTTGGGGCTTAAACTCTGTAACCAGTATCCCAATAATCTTGTTTCTTCCAGTCTAAGTTTATATCTGAGCAACTGCTCCATGTCACGACCCCTCAACAGAGCACCGGGTCACATTATTGAGTTCAAGCAGAAGGGAAGTAAAGTCAAAACTGTTGACATAACTAACCGCTTTAGATCTCAGCAAGTGTCTGGAAGACAAGGCAGTTTCTCAGTGACTCAATGGATCGTCTGTGCGTGACCTTCGAGACCTCAATGTCAGACTCAGCTGTCCCTGACACCCTTAAAGAATGAGTGCTTGTGTCTGTGTCCAAACAGAAAGTGTTTAGAGTAGTGAGTGTTTTGTTATTATCAGAACATGTTCATTGCACAAAGGCTGCTTATTCTTCACAGGTCAAAATAATTTTGTGCAGCAAAAGACAGAAGTCTATAGATGTAGTGTCTATGGCAGATTTAAGGCCATGACACCAAGTTGAGCGTCTGTTTGCTTGTTTCTGCACCATTGGCAGCTTTAAAAATGGTAAGCAACTGCGACATTGATTATGGTTTATATATACACAGAGTCCTATCTCTTTTGGTTTCAGTTTTTGGTTAATGAATATAGATTACTGCCACCTGCTGATATGGAGAGTCATCTCCTCTCAAACAGATTCAGAATGCAAGTTGCCCATTGGCTGTAGTCTATTGTGGTGTGTTCCAGCACAAATGTTTTGTCCAGATGCAGGCGACATGATCTAAAATGTTTGTTTTTTTTGGTGTGTCTGGCAGTTTTGGAGGGTAACACATTACAAGTAATGCGAGTTATGTAATCAGATTACTTTTTTCAAGTAACTAGTAAAGTAACACATTAACAGTTACTTTTTCAAATAAGTAACACCAGTTACTTTGTTTTCCCATGTATTGACTGACAGCTCTCCTGTCCTCATGTTGAGAGAAATCAGGAGTAAGTGCAGAGGCGCTGTGTGAACATGTTACTATAGTTCTAGACTAAATTTCAACGTGCATTCACAAAAACAGATTCAGTATTCCTCAAAATGAATAAAAACAGTGACATGCAAACTCAAAATATGACGCAAACCTGCAATAATTACTATAAATATGTTAAACACAAATATCTTTTATGTATTTAATCCCATTTTATCAACCGACGTCTTTACTGCTGACTTTCGATGATCCAATTCAACCATACTAATAAGCAAAAGTGACTTTAAATAAACATAACATTTGTGTTGCTTTTTTTGTGATCGAGAATTAAGTGTTGAACTTCTCCCGCGTCCTATTCTTCATGCAATCCAGAATGACAGCACAGCTGAAAGGTTTCTTTGCACTTTTTGAATTCAGCCAGAGGCTTATACATTTTACTCGTGGTGTGAAAGGGCTTTTACATTTGCCAAAAACAGAACTTTGTTTATTAAGAACAAACAATAGGTCCTTCAAGGTATCTTGGAGAGGTGAGGTGTCCAAGTCGCAACATCTAGCTACTGGGGAGCCTCAGGGCTCAGTACTTGGACCACTTCTCTTCTCTGTCTACTTGGCATCACTAGGTTCTGTAATTCAGAAACATGGCTTTTCATATCACTGCTATGCTGATGACACTCAACTCTACCTCTCATTCCATCCTGATGATCAGACGATAGCTGCTCGCATCTCAGCATGTCTAACAGACATTTCTTGTTGGATGACGGACCATCACCTTCAACTCAACCCGGCTAAGACAGAACTGCTTGTGGTTTCAACAAACACATCACTTTATCAAAATTTCACCATCCAGTTAGGCTCATCAACCATAACTCATTCAAAAACAGCTAGAAACCTTGGAGTTGTGATTGATGATAAGCTGAATTTCTCAGACCACATTGCTAAAACGGCCCAGTCCTGCAGATTTGCTTTATACAACATTAGGAAGATCAGGCCCTTTCTTTCAGAACATGCAACACAACTCCTTGTTCAAGCTCTTGTTCTGTCCAGGCTAGACTATTGCAATGCTCTCTTGGCAGGTCTTCCAGCCACTTCTATCAAACCTCTACAATTAATCCAAAATGCCACAGCAAGATTAATCTTTAATGAGCCGAAAAGAACGCATGTCACACCTCTGTTCATCAATTTGCACTGGCTACCAGTAGCTGCTCGCATTAAATTCAAGGCATTAATGTTTGCCTACAAAACCACCACTGGCTCTGCACCCATTTACCTAAATTCATTACTTCAGAGTTATGTGCCCTCTAGAAGCTTGCGTTCTGCAAGTGAACGGCGTATTATTGTGCCATCTAAAAGAGGCACAAAATCACTTTCACAGACTTTTTCATTAACTGTTCCCTCCTGGTGGAATGACCTGCCCAAATCAATCCGAGCAGCTGAGTCCTTAACCATCTTCAAGAAACGACTAAAAACACATCTGTTCCACCTTTATTTGACCCTCTAACTCTAACACTTTCTATTCTATTTTAATTCTACTTTATCTATATTTATCTTATTTTTTATTTTTTTATTTAAAAAACAACAACAAAAAACAAACAAACACTAGCTTTCTATTTTTTTCTATTCTATCTCTACTTGTTTTTCTTTGTGTGTGTGTGTGTATATAATATATATACTGTATATACACCTTGCTACGTATACTGCGTTAGGCTAACCGAGACTTGTCATTTGCACTTATATATTGTTGCTCTTTTGTTAGTTTTGACTGCTTTTATTGTCCTCATTTGTAAGTCGCTTTGGATAAAAGCCTCTGCTAAATGACTAAATGTAAATGTAAATGTAAACAAGCAAGCCCAGCCCAGATGAGAAAAAGTAACCCAAAAGCAAAGTAATGCATTACTTTCCTTAAAAAGTAGTGCAGTAATGCAATTAATTACTTTTTTTAGGGAGTAACGCAATATTGTAATGCATTTCTTTTAAAAGTAGCTTTCCCCAACACTGGTGTCTGGGCCTTTACATGGAACTGAGTTAAAGTATAGAGTTATAGAACTGAATCAGTGTTGGGGGTACTCGAGGACCAGCATGGTAACCATTAGTTATTTCCTAGGCCTAGATGCAATATGTGAGTGTCAGTGAGGTCAGACAATGATGATGGGTGATGGGGTCTGGCCTGATGGTCCTGTTCATCCCAAAGCTGTTCAGTGAGGTTCTGGTCTGGATTTGTGGTCTGGATTAAGTCAGTCAAGTTCTTCCACACCAGACTCATTTCTACATGGACGGAGTGATTGTCATGCTGGAACAGAGAAGGACACTTGGCAATATAATGTATTTAATAAACAAACACAAAAGAATTCAGTCCATCCATAGCTGCAGTATTATATTGGCAAACTTTCACATTAGCACCACTCACTGATAGTGATGGTATGAACTGGAATAAGACCAGCTGCATATTTGGTCAGTGACTTAGAAACCGTGTTGAAACTGCTGGGAGTGACATTCTGTGGACAGGAATTTTGAGACTGGGAGCTCACTGTATCATCTCATCAGAGAAACACTGAGCGTTTGCTAAAGTCAGCAGTGTCCTATCTGGAGCAGAGCGAATGTGAGATAGCAGGTGCGTTATGCAAATGTATTATCACCAGAACTAGTTCACGTAATGAGTCCTGGTGCTCTTTTCACAGCTCAATCACAGTTTGACCCATTTCTATATTTTAAGACAGTCTGTTTCTCAAATAATCTTCAGCCTCATATCTGCAGCAGCAGGTTAATTTCTGTCCTCATTTTCTGAACTAAAAGCTTCTGTTGTAACCCAGTTCATAATATGAGCGCTAATTTTGATGTCCATTCTGTCTCTACCAGTGTTTGCGAAAGTTACTTTCATAAGTAATGCATTACAATATTGCGTTACTCCCTAAAAATGTAACTAATTGTGTTACTTTTTATGCAAAGTAATGTGTTACATTACTTGTGCGTTACTTTTTCTCACATGGGCTGGGCTTGCTAACAAAACTGCATATTGAAAGACAAAACTCTTTCAGGTGACACACTAAATGCAGATGTTAATTTCAGTGTGCTTCTTTAGTAGTATGCAAATACTTGTGCTAAGCCTTTATCTTGAATCTCCCATATGAGCAAAGGTCCTGAAACACATAGCTCATAGTTATGAAAACTTTTGAATGATTTAACATGAACGAACAGACAGGAAGCTTCATACTGAGCAAAGAGTCTCATGTTATAGTCTTATAATACTTCCTTTTATATGGTAAACCTGACGACTTAGTGGACAGAAGACATATGCTGATGATCTGAACTGACTCTGTGCAGCACTATAAAGATTTTGCTCTACAAGGTTTTGTAGACTGCAGGATGCAGGTATGAATACTTTAATCATTTTCATCACTGTTGATAAATGAGCTTTGTCTTATCATGTAGGTTTAGAGGTGTGTTGGATTTTAAGATTTAAGATGTCCAGCATTCAGTGCATTGTGTTTTCATTTATATTATTATAGTTGGCTGCTTTGAATGGCTGCTGGCAATGTTCCCTTTGATTTTAGCAGTCATTTCCTGGACGTGGAGTTTAATAATGGGGGCGTCATGTGAATTTGACAGGTGCTGGCAACCAGGAAAACACCCAGCATTTGTGTCTAGTCCATCAGGTTTTGGCTTTACAATGAGCAGTAATGAGTTATGCTGATATAGTCTGTATGGTGCCAGCCAAATATGTTGCCAGCCAAGCAAATGCCCCACTCTAATAAGATTTCTCCAGAACTTCCTGCTGTTTTGACAATGCTCCCACATAACGTAGCTATGGTACAGCACTTCACAAAGCACAAATCCCAACCCTGCGCCTGGAGGACTTCTGTACCTTCCTGCTGACTTCAGTTCCAGCTCTGCTCCAACACACCTGCTTGTGTTCTTCAAGTAATCCTGAAGACCTTGATGAGCTGGTTCTGGTGGGTTTGATTAGGGTTGGAGCTGAACTGTAGGAAGCTAACGCTCCAGGAGCAGGGTTGGCCCTCCATGCTTTAAAGGGACTTTAACTGTGACTCGTTTCAATAGAGTGCTGCAGGGACGACATATTTGTGTTGGCCAAAAACTGGAAACGAGTTGGCCTTTTAGCACTTACAGTCAGAGCTAGATTACTTACAAATCGTAATTGTTACTGATTCCAAATTACATGACAAAAATTGTAGTTAGTAACATAATCCATTACATTACACATTTTAGTTAATATAATCAGACTACTTGTAGATTACTTTTGGCCTATCTCGTTTTCCACATTGATTTAAATAGGATAATCTTATTGATATAAAAATACAAAGAGTAAGAAAATATATTCCATTTGTTGTTTTCAGCATCATGAAGTGCAGATTATATTACGTCTATTTCCCAAACTGGGTTTGTGAAGGAAATGCAGGGGGTTTATGAGTTCAATGAAAAGCCAATAATTAATTAAATCATTAAAATGTTAAATTGTGAATTTGTAAATTTGTGCATTTTAATGTGTTTGAAAGACAAGCGCCTTCCAAAGTAATACATGGTAAAATAACCGACTGAGTGATCATTCAAATAAGAATTAATGTGTTTAGTAGTTGATGCAATGTTCAAATACTTCTTAAACCTGAAGAGATTTTTGTAAATCCAGTGGTCAGATCAATGCTGTGTAGCCACCTGAATAATGACTGATCTCTGTGTCAATGTCCACAAAACTGGAAGACTTTCAATTAATATGTAATCATGTAATCCATAAAAAAGTAACTGTAGCCTGATTACGAGTATTTTAAAATGTCATGTAATCTACCAGTACTTAATTTTTGGAATCTGATTACTTAATCCAGATTACATGTAATCAGTTACTACCCAGCTCTGCTTACAGTTCCCTTGTCCTAAAATCAATGTGGGTTTTTGGCGGAAAAATGCTTTCCAGGGAGAATCACCGTATGGCCATGGTTTAATTTTTGCTTTCACGCAGGCTCGACTCAAAAAAGAGTCATACGACTCGGAAATCAGCTCAACCAATCACACAGTGTATGCCCAGCTTAAAATAAGGTCTGTGGTTAACACAAGCTCAGTACATTTTCATATCAGAAAATACATCAGTAATAGCACATTGTGATTTCTTTAAAGCTTTTTACTCAAAAATTGTCTTGAAAATTGTGGTTGCTAACAAGTAGCTATATGGAACTACAGAGGTGGTTAAACACTTTCACAGCCTCATTTTGTTTATTAAACACACTCTTGCAAACTATTCTAACACAAACTTAGAGGGGTAAGGGAAACCACTGAAATAAAGATTGAAAGAGTTGTCAAAAGTGATGCAACCATGATGTAGTTCATTTACAGCCGTATAGCTTCTACTTAGGCTTCCAAATTTATTAAAGTTTTGTTCATTTGTGAAGATCATCATGATGAACAAATCATTTAAGAATTTCAGTCTTTTGTTGGTCAACAGAGCTTATTTTCTGCCATAATCCAAAAGCCAATAGAAAAATCGTTTTGGGTTTTTGTTAGTGGAACAAGGGTGATGCAAACGTTTGGGTGGTCCACAAAAATATATCATCACTGCAGCACTCAATTCATCATAGTCTAATAAATCATGTTAAAATGCTCTTCTTTGAAATAAACCATTTCTCCAACTAAATTTATGTGAAAAAAATGCAATCTGGGTGGACCAGTGCCACCCTGGCCCTTATGCTCCTGGGACCCGATCCTTGTGAAACTTGAGCTTTTCACCCAACACAGAAAGATTAGCCATCCTTACAGGAAATAGGAGATCATCATCATGGTAAGACTTCCTTCCTCTGCGGCCGTCCAGCTGCAGTCACCCTCCAGGGCCCATCAGCGCCAGTCTCCTACCAGCCCACGGAAAGAGGTCCCTCTGATTCACCATCTGCAGAGCCAGAGAGCCAGGGGTCACCTAGACCCGTCTGTTCCAGGAGGTGCGCTAAAATATTAGAATATTAAGAATAATTGCATTGACCTGTATTGGATTACTGCACTGCTCAAGCTACAGCTCTTCACTGAGAATCAAAATCAGGACAGCTGTCACAGTCCACACTAGATGGGACAGAATTCCCTAATTGGGTTTTATGTCAAGGGAATTTTGAAATCATGAGCCAGATGAGTCCTTATTGCCCCAAACTCCCTTCTGCTGCCAGAGTGAGCTTCCTCCATTCAGAAGCGGGATCGGACACTAACGCCAGGAATCCAGGGATCAAACCTAAACTGAGCCCCAAGCCTCTTGTTCTTCCACCGGTAAGCCCCAGCAAGCCGCGGCAGCCGCACACGAGCTGGGTGCACAGCGCCAAACAGAAAGAGGAAGCTGGAGTGAAAGAGAGGACGTCCTTTCTGTCTGCTGTCATCGAGCGGACCTCAAAGCTGTATGGATACACACCTGCGCTGCATCCCAGCTCCTCCGGGGAGACTTCATCACTGACGGCAGAAGCACAGTCTATTGCAACACAGACCGCCATGGTGCCATCGGCCAGACTTAGACCTGCAGTTCCTGTGAAGGTATATGTGCTTTTACTAATGCTGCTTCTCTGTTATTCATTCAACACACGGGGAATTTAGATACGCTTATGTGTATATCTGATGGGTTTATGCTGTTTTATGAAGTTTATTTACTACATATAACTGATTCTGAGTGATGTGCATGTCGTGGTCTAGTCTGGTCAGTGCTGTTTTAGACTGGTTTGAAGAGAGCATCTTTGGGATTTGAGCATGCTGGGTAATGTTTGTCTCTCCACCCAGATGGGCTGATTACAGCGGAATACCTCACATTAAATGGACTAGAACCAATTTTCATCTTCCTACTTTACTTTTGAAAAGTTGGAGAATTGTAAAATGGTTCAAAACCAATTTGGACATTGAATTCATACTTAAAATGTGACCCTGGACCATAAAACCAGTCTTAAGTCACTGGGGTATATTTGTAGCAATATTTGTAGCAATAGCCAAAAATACATTGTATGGGTCAAAATGATTGATTTTTTATGCTAAAAATCATTAGGATATTAAGTAAAGATCATGTTCCATGAAGATATTTTGTTAATTTCCTACCGTAAATATATCAAATCTTAATTTTTGATTAGTAATATGCATTGCTAAGAAATTTATTTGGACAGCTTTAAAGATGCTTTTCTCAATATTTTGATTTTTTTTGCATCCTCAGATTCCAGATTTTCAAATAGTTGTATCTCGACCAAATATTGTCCTATCCTAACAAACCATACATCAATGGAAAGATTATTTATTCAGTTTTGAGAGAAAAAATTGACCCTTATGACTGGTTTTGTGGTCCAGGGTCACAAATGAGTGAATGTAAATGTATGGAGAAAATATCAAGATGTGTGTCATTTATGATAGCACAACCACACTTTAAGCAGAATATCTGAGTTTGAGTTTGTACAGTTTCTGCTCAGACACTTGGGTGAACTTCATACATACACTACAAGCTGATGAAGCATTTATTTGACCAGATCGCTTGCCTTGATATTTTGTTTTCTAGTGTTATGACTTAGAGTCCACATACTTTTTTGGGGCCACCGTATTCTTCTTTTAGATCCTCACATTCTCAAATACAGCAGATAAAATAATATTCATGATAGTGAAATGTTCTTTTGTTTTAACATGCTTTAAAGATAATTTCTTACCAAAGCAACACAAACATCACAGCAGCACAGAATTAATATTAAATTAAGACCAGATGAACTGAATCATGGAAATAAATTACCAGAGGAAAAAAAGAGACACAAAGAGGTGGTGATCAATCAAATACAGATCATTAATAAACACAATTACACAGATACTTTTATCCAAGCAACATACAGTGCATATTCATGTAATCAAATTGCCCTATATAGAAACTATTAGTGCTGTAGTTTCTCTGGGATCTTCAAACAATGTTCAATGTTCAGTTTAGCAATATCAAACAAGTGCTGTTGATATTTAGTACAATAGCACAGTATACAGTTGTGAATGTGATGCTTGATTTTATAACTGTTCAATAAACAAGAATTGAATCTTGAGTGATTTAACTTTCAAACAAAACTGGGCCAGAAGTAAAAAAAAAAAACAGGAAGTTGAACTTTGGGTCTTTTTGATAATTACAAGTTTGTATTTGAACCTCTTTTACATATATACATTTAATTATTTCATCCAAAGTGACTTACAAACACGGCCAATTTAGTAACAGGAACCAACAGTGTATTTGCAGTACACCGCGCCAAGTTTCACATGCATCAGCACAGTCTTAACCTTTTTGCCTATATATTTATTTATTTTAAAAAAAGTTTTATATTAAATATTATTTTTTGTTTGTAGATATAACTTCATATTTACTTTTAACATTTTTTTTGTGTCCATAATTTAGTATTTTTAAAAAATATATATATAATTAGAATATTTCTGCCATGCATCTTCCAGAAGTGTGACTACATGAGATCTAGCACCAAGTAGTTTCTAAACATAATTTTTGTGTTGAGTGCATAAGTTGAGTCAAGCCATTTTATAGGTAGCACCCTTTATAATCCACATAATTTCAAAGCAGAATTTTCCTAATTACCTTAATAAATAAAAAGAAGCAAATAAAGCTTTTACTGACCACAATATTTTATTTATACAGTATGTAAATAGTAATACATTTTTTAATCATTGTTTTTGTTATATAATAGATATAGACAAATATTATCACATTGCTCACGCCCCTAAACAGTTGGTATCACAGAAAAGCCCTCATGAAGATTTCACATCTGGACTCAAAACAGGGTCATGCATGATGACGTCTGAGATATACACTGTAAATAGGTTGCTGTAAATTTTACAGTAACTTACTGGCAGCTGGATGCCAGTAAATTACTGTAAAAATGTTTACAGTATCATTACGGTCATGGCATTTACAGTACCATAATGTCTTTACTGTATTTTATTTACAGTATTATTACCGTATTTTCATTTACAGTATCAGTACTGTAGAGTTTATTTTAATTTAGTTTAATCATTTTTTACCTGTAAAAACAATCCAATCCATCTCTTCAGAATCTCTGTTTAAAGTAAAACTTAAAACTCACCTTTTAGAAAAGGCTTTTAACATCTGAGTCGAAACACTTTGCACACCAGTTTAGAACATCTGTGCTGTTTAGACACACAGACATCAAGAATCAGCATATGAATCTCAACAATGGTGACGATCATCAGACAGATTCATGTTGCATTGCATTCTGGGTGCACCAATCATAACTCATCCATGGCTCCCAGCATGCATTGCGACATGAATAAATTATGCAGCTGCATTGTCTTAGTATTTTCTATTATTTTTACTATTTGCTTTTATTTTTGTTATTTTTTGTTGTGACTTTTTACTGCCTTTTTTCGTGACGTTCAAAAATCACATAATAATGATCAGAATATTTTGTCACCATTGCTGAGATTCACATGCTGATTCTTCATGCCTATGAGTGCCAGAATTTAAACCTCTTTATGAACCATGTTTATAAAAGCCGATTAAGAAGATTTTTTTCACAATGTTATCTCATATAACAATAGAAAAAGCATAATAGCACTACAGTTTTAGATAAATTTCAATCAGAGATTCAGACACATGACATGATTGTACCATAAGTTCCTTGCCATCACATATGTGTTTACCACACACTATTGTGCCAGCCAAAGAGAAACTTAAATTTAAAAAGTCAAGGGTCAAGAGGCAACTAAAGCAACCACTATTCACAAAAACGGTAAGTTGAAAAAAAAAAAACATCTAAACATTAATTCTCAATAAAGAGCTTCTGTTTTAGATACTCCAGAAATAACGTCTAACTGGTTAGTAATGCACGAAGCTGGTGATGCTGTTTGTAGAGTTGTTCAATAATCTTCTGCTGAGATCTTGAGAGATTTAATGTATTTTATTTCAGTTGATTTCATCTAAGGCTGTGGCTGAAGTCAGTTGTAGTTCTTGTGTTTCTCTTTTCTTCAGTGATTCTGCTTGTTAACAGCAGCTGTTCATCACTAATGCTCAATCAGCACTTAATTAATCACATAATTATCTCATTAACTTTAACACTGCTTCAGTGTTACTTTAACACTCTTTTAGAGTGGGACCATATATGCTCCGAGCAGTGTTAATTTAACACTCTGGATTTTACTGTG
>NW_015653463.1:408335-416809 GCF_001515625.1 Sinocyclocheilus rhinocerous | reverse complement strand
TGTTGTCATGCGGTGAATCTGGCCAATCGTGAAACAGCTGTGTCGTCATCAGCGCTCCTTTTTTTAAAATTTTTTTTATTTTTTATTTTTTTTATTGAACAGTATCAATTTACACACTCAAATGGGGAACAATAAAATGCATATGACAAAATATACACATTACCAATTACATCTCCATCATACATAAATGTCCATGTGTGTGTATGTATATATATATATATATATATTGACGTCTGCGATATGAACAGGGTAAACGTGCGCGCACTCACTCGCGTGGTTTTTTTTTGTGTTGTTTTTTTCTTCTTTCTTTTGTAACAAATTTTAATTTAATGTGTATGCATTTGTCTTTGTCATTTATGTTAAATTTATAACTATTGGTCATTATTTTATGGATTTGTATGTCTGTTCAAGCATTAAAAATAACACACGCACACAGGACTGTACCAACTGACACTAGACTGAGGGGACACACACACACACACACACACACACACACACCGCTGCGCTTATAATGAGCTGAAGTAATCACAGTGATGCTCAACATCCAGCTTTAATTGACTGTTGGTGAATGTAAATCATTTTGTCGGTGAGTTTCATTGTTTGTTGTTGCTTCATTCATGTTCTGCACGATTTAGCGATAACTCGATCCAGGCGTTTTCACTTCTGCAATATTCTGTGTTTATGTGTCACACATAGTTTCAGTTTAAGTCGTTTTATACACGACTGTGTGTGTGTTTGGTAGAAAACACACTTTAAACATGTTTACTGTTGATTTCTCTGCCGTTAGCTGCAGTGCTCGTTGACATCTAGTAACGTTAGTGAAGCTAACAGACTAGCACACAAGGGGAAAAAATGAGTGAAAACGCGTAACTTAAATGAGATTCAAACAGTGATGCTGATGGTGATAATAGTGATGAAGAGAACATGGTGCGATTCTTTTTTTATTTCTGCTGTTTTTATTTGCTACGTCTTCATTCAGGACGGAGCTTTATTGTTGTTTTCTGGCTAGCGAGATGAATTGGTATCCATGTGATGATGCTTTGCGTTTGACCGTAATGCATTTTTATTACAGTGTAACTACTAGTGTAAAAACAATACTAATAGTGTAAATCAAACCAGCAGAGCTGAAGTAACGGAGCGTTACCAGAGACCCTCAATACAAGCATCACTGTTCAGGCTTTGTGTTCATTGTCTGCTGGTGTTTGATCAAACCAGCCAATCATCTGTGTGATATTGATATTTGGTCGTGTAGGTTTTGCTTGTAAAGCTACAGTACTGGCATGTGTTATTACAGCTTCAGTCCTGAGGTTTATTGTTTTGGCACAGTGGTTATATATTGGATGAAATCTACCATCTCTTCATGAACCACTATGATGCACCACGTCTTGGAAAATATGATTTTGTCTAAACATCAGGGTTTTGTTCTTACAAAAGTTCCATGATATTACAGTTGTCTTGTGCACATGGTACAATTGTAATGCTTTTATTGATTGGAAATGTGCAATGGTTGATAGAACTGTCACTTGACCAGTTATCTTCTGTTTGTTGATCACGTACAACTGTATGGCTTGCAGAGTATAAACAATTTACCACACTTCACTAAACAAGTTCAATATCTAAACAATTGAATATGATTGAATATCTATGAGAAATTCAACATTAAATGGAAAAAATGTACTCTGATTATGCGTAAAGCAATGCATAACAATTGTGCAATTTTTTACACCTTTAAAAGTGGATTTTTGATAGCAATCAGCATAGTGTAGGAAAATGTGCTTAATGTTGTGAAATGTGCTGGTATAGTTTTCCAGCAAAAGTGTTTATGAATTTAGAAGTCATAGAATTACATGATTTCTTTTTGTACAAAAAATAAAATAAATAATCACATATTAAATGTTATTAAACATCAATAAACTATTTAATAATCTAATCACATTTGTGACAGGAATGTTCTTATTTTATAGCGTTATTGAATGATTAGGTCCTGTAAAAAAATTCAGTAACGCTATAAAATAAGTTTCCATTTGTTAACATAAATTAACTACATTATTGAACATGAATTTTTCTATTTTCTACTCTGTACTTTTTTTTTTTGTATTAATTTTTTTTTAGGAAACTTGCTTTTTACATGACAACTGAAAAGTGACTTTTTTCATAAGATGTTTTCATTTCAAGCAATGTGTGCTTTTTGATTTCAGTTGTTCAAAAAATATTCAATAAATAACCATAAATAAATAACTAGTAAATAGTTTGTGTTTCCTTCAATTATTTTAAAATCACAAAGATGTGACATGCTCTGTTTTATTACAAAAAAATATCCCACCTTTGTCAATGAACAACAACAACAACAAAAAATCGTTCAATAATCGTGATCGAGGTAAAATGTTAAATTATTCGAGATTTTGATTTTGCAGGGTTTTGAGCATTTGACCTTTGGGTTACAGACCCTTCAGCCATTAAGCTACCATCATCACCCTATAGCCAATGGCTGTTTATTTTCATGCAGTTCCCGGTATATATTTGGTCAGATTAGTGCAGCAGTGCTGCGGTTGTCCTGGGCTCAATCTTTGGCAGTGGGTTTTTTCTCTCAGGACATGTTTCCATCTTTTTCTTAGCAAATGTTTCCAGTATTTTTCCTTACTGTGAGGTCTTCAGAGCATTCAAGGATCTTTATTGACTGATTGGAGTTCTTTTTGTCTGTCATCTGCCTTTGTGAACCCAGGAATAAATATCCCATTGAATGTAGTTGACTTTGCTGTCAGACATTTATTCATAAAACACTTAAACTGGAGTATCATAGTCTCCTAAACAGTTTAATACAGCAATAATAAATCTCTGGTCACTTATAATAATCTCACATGGTGAGTAATGTTACTGATTGAAAAGCACAATTTGTGTTGGCTGACCATTATATATATATATCACAAAATAGCAACCCATTGATTGAATGGTCATACATGATGTGTGATTGGAGACGTGTGTTAAAAATTAAAGGCAGATAGAAATGATGAGAATGACATGAATTAATTTTGACTTCATGTTGAAATGATCAGTCATAAATGATTGAAATTTAAAGGGTTCAACAATTGTTTTGTACATCAAGAGTTTTATCTGATATAATCAAACAATCTAGTAAAGCATATGAGTTGACTGTTAATTTATTATAAGGCCAAGTATCTGAACGTATAGGGGGTTTACAGATATAGTGTGATCGTACAGTCATGTGACCTCTGCATGGCGACCACCGTTACAAACAAACACAAGTACTACTCATTTCTTTAGGGGAATTTTTGCTAATAATGAGACTGTGGGTAGTTCTACATGAAATGCTTTTGCTATTTAAATTTGTAAGGAGTGAGATATGCTATATTCCATATAAACATTTTTGTAATTCTTATACAGGTTTTCATGAGCTCATATTGATTTGAAACATAGGCCAGTTGCATAAACTTAAGACTGTGTCTAAAGAAGTAGCTTGACCAACAAGCAGTTACCAAGGGGTAATCAGTCTTACTTTTTCAATACAAATAAGACCAATCTACCTTTTCATAACTTTAAGAAAAAGAATTAGATGACTAACTTATTAAGACTAGTCTAAACCATTTATGCAATGGAACTACATTAAAAATTAAGGTAACACTTTATTATGGGACCAATTCTCACTATTAACTAGTTGTTTATTAGCATGCCTATTATTAATATATTGGCCGTTTATAAGTGTTTATAAAGCACATATTCTGCATGAGCATATTCTACATCTCTAATATACCCAATACCTAAACTTAACAACTACCTTACTAATTATTAATAAGCAGCTAATTAGGAGTTTATTGAGGCAAAAGTCATAGTTAATGGTTTGGTAATAGCAAGAATTGGACCTTAAAATAAAGTGTGACCAAAATTAATTTGTCACACCAACTGACTATTGATAATTAAGAGCTAAAGATGATTAAAGAAAGCTTTCAAGAAATTGTGAGCCGTTTCAGGACCTAAAATATACACTTGACCTTAATAAATTAATAGTCAACATACACTTTACTAGAAGATGTTTGATGTCAGATAAAACTCTTACTCTGATGGCAAAAGTCAAGTCAAGTCAGCATTATTTAAATAGCGCTTTTTACAATGCAGATTGTGTCAAAGCAGCTTTACAGTATTGAACAGTATTAAAACGGCTGAAGTTTTATGATCACAACACTTATTTTAATTGTATTTTGATGGTTAATTCCTGTAGGATGCTGTACTATTTTCAGTGAAGTGGAAACATGGACAGTGTTCTGCTGTAGCTCTTAAACATGCTCAGAAATGGTGTGTTATTCCTCTGTTTCCTGAGAATAATAATCATGAAAACTGAAGATCACAGGCCGACATGCTGTCTGTGTGTCTTAAATACCATGCTTTACCCTGAAGGCAAACCTCAGACTGCTCACTGTAGTGAAAAATCTGGATTGTCAGAATTGGTTCATCTTCATGGTTCCCAGTTCAACTCACTTTTGTGAGCTTCTTGTCATTACATGAAATGTCTGGTTAGATATTTTACAGTTTTTCCCTGTATATAGTACAGGAACTTACTGTTAACCTATTAACAGTTTTTTTCCGTAGCGTTTTTACAAAATTTTACAGTTAAAATTACACTTATTTTTTACAGTGTAACCAGATCGTGTTTTGGTGCCCAGTCAGGCTCTGTAACTTCAGCGTTCCTCAAGTCTTTTATTTATTAAATGCATTTGTTTCGTGTTTTTCTTCACATCCGTAAGTAGGTCTTTTCCAGGAATGATAATGAGCGCTGTGGTTTAAGGAGGAGCACACTGGATGTGGCAGGTGGATGACATAAGCGTCCTAAAATTCAACACTTTGTTTTCTATGAAAGTATGCATAGTGCCATCACCATCACCATCTGGCATCCAAAAGTAGTGCCAGCTATGACTTCTGGGGCTGCTCAAAATTCTTCCATGCTATTGCCTGCCAGTCACAGTAAGTTCATAGTTTCCTAAAACAAAGCCTTCAGAAATGGTTACCAAGGGACACACATAACAGAAGCATTGAAGATGCATTGAGTATACACAGTTTTTCAGTAACAAGTGTGTGTTTTGACAGCGTGAGCAAAGCCTAGGCTACATACACAGACGTTTCGTAATAAAAGTCATCATTGCTAATCTTCAGTTTTGCACAGTTTTGACTGTGAAGCTCATCAAACTCACATTGTTCGTTTTTTTTGAAGAAGTGCACAGACCTTTGTGAACCTTTTGTCTGCATGAAGTGCTCTGTGTGTGATACCTGTGCCGTTTCCTTCGCATTGTCATGTGAACAATCAGTCAGTGTTACTGATACCATGAACCTTGTTACGTAAAGCAGTTCTTGCTTCATCTGAAGTGACTGAAAATAAAGACTTGGTTCACAAAGTGAGTCAGATATTAATTCACAATAACTGCTCTGACAGATTAATTCATCGAAGGATTTGAGTCTACAGTATTTGCGTTGTGGATCAAATAAGAATGTACTGTCATACATGTAGGTTTCATATGGTTAAAAAAATTACATTAATTAAATTGTTAGAATATGTTAAAAATTATATAGTATTTAAAAAATAAATACTTCCAGATATCCAAAAATTATTACTCAGAAATATCACATTTTCGTGGAGTTGCACCACATGACATTTTACAACCGGATTAACCTCGTCTCTATATGAAAAGTTTAATTTTTCTTTGACTGGGTGTGCGGTGGTCTGCTCTATGATATAATTTCCTGTTTTATATGTTTGTCATTTATTTGTTTTTCTGCGTGTTGTTGGCAGTGGTTTACACCTGAGGACATTTTTGAGCAACTCAAAAGCTGACAGCATTCCATTGCAGTGCCTAAGTAGCATCTTCTGAGGTTTTGAGATACAGCTGTAACACAATAAAGTGAAAGCTCGGTGAGTTTTCTTCATAACTACTGCGGGAACATTGCATTCATTATGCTCAAAACAGTTTGAATGGATTAACTTTTTTTCATGGCCGTAAGTAGATAACATTTTGTACTAGCTAAGCATCCTGAAAGGCAGCGATATCTCTTAGTGTTTCTGTATCTCCAATCACAACTGACTGGAAAAGGACCAGTGACCTTTAAACCGATCAGCTCCAGTCCTCAGTGGAGATCTTGGACTAGTCAATAACTGGATTTCCTGATGTCTTGACTCAGGGAACATGTCAGGAACAATGACAGTAATGGTTTTCCTCAATTAGATCTGACTTAAACATGCTCAGCTCTGAAGCTGACGTTAGACTTTGAGCTTGTTTTATAGATGGTGTCTGATAAAGATGTCTGATTCAGAGGGCTCTGTCTCTGATGTTGAACTCTGATCGTAACAAACAAGGGAAAAGAGGCAAACCTAAACACTGAGGTCAGATTTTCACCAAGGCCGACTTCTCTTGTGAAATTGAAAGCGGACACCGTTTCATTCCAACCATTTCAGTTCAGTTCCAGTAAGTCCACATGCTCGTCATGTGGCTAGAGTGCGGTCAATTACTTGTCAGCTACAAAAGACACTAGTATGAAAAAATGAGCCCTTTTCTGGAAACAGAAACATTCCTGAGCCGCCTGGAGCAAGTCATAGCGACGGCCTCCTGCGGGAACTTCAGCATGATGGCCATGAATGCTAGATTCACACATTCATGCCACTCGCTGGATTTAAAGGAACAGTTTACCCTGAAATTAAAATGATCATTTACTCACAGTCAAAATGTCTCCAAACCTGTATAGCTAAAAACTCAAAAGCTAGATGTTTAGCACAGTGTTCACGCAAGACAATCAAAGTTAATCTTGTCATGTTTTTCAAATCTTCTGAAGTCATACGATCTCTGTGTGAGAAGCACAAAATAAAACTGTTCATTTGCGTTTCTAAACTTGTGATATGTGATATGACATCATTGTTGTGAAACCTGCTGCAATTTGATTGAATATTTGAATATGCAACAGCAAAATAGATATGAGAGCTGTGGAGGACAGGAAAATATTTTTTTATAAATAATGACTTGTGAGGATTTTGGGTCTGTTCTTCTCACAAAGCTATTTTGTCATGTTTTGTTTTGGAACTTGACAGCATCCGTCTTGTAAAACTGATTTGCTAAATTCTTCAGTCATAATACTGCCACATGCACACTTTGCAAAAGCTGGTTAAGTTAAAATTATGTCAGATTAATGCATGTTTATCTCTGGTTTGTTCTTGCAGGGAGAAGCGTTTGATTGGGTCAGCAGCTCCTCTGCACATGCACAGAGTGTTGCCAAAGCCAAGTACCAGTTTCTCTTCGGAAAGACAGAAGACACAAGCTCAGCAGATAGCGGTACTTTTATATTCTTGCATACTTCTTGCATACATGTAATTATTGTGTGTATATATATATATATACAGGGTTCCCACGCTTCTTGAAAGTACTTGAATTTCAGACATGTGGATTCAAGGCCTGGAAAGTACTTGAAAACAAACATAGGTCCTTGAAAGTGCTTGAATTAAATTTGAAATAAATTTTGTTTATGCAGGGATTAAAGTTTTCCATCGCTACGACGGATTTCCGTCAATTGGAAAAAAAATTAGGGGAAAAGAAACATGTAGCGCATTGTTGTTGTTGTTGTTGTTCTGCTGGCACACCAAAAATCATTCTCGGCCACGGCTGCAGCTTCTCAGTGACAACATAATGACGCCGCTCGCATCATTCACAGTCGGGTTATTAGCAGAGAACACAGAGCAGGACTTGAATTTCGGCGCGGGATTGCGGCTATTAATTACAATTATACTCATTCCCGCAGGTTCCGCGCTTATAACCCGATGAAAGATGACGGAACGTATCATTTGCACGTGCTTTTGAGTCTTGAGAACTCTCATTTTCTGTGCGCCCAGAGATCGCGATAAGGAGAGTGACAGCTTTTAATAATTATTAAGGGAGTTTGCAAATGTGATATTGATTCAATACAACAGTTCAGTAAACAAGTACTGCCTGATTTTGCTCTATTTATTTAACGAAAATAGTTCCAAATATGAAACTGCACTAATGATTGGGGGTGCAGATGGGGTAGCGCGAAAAAAACTTAGTGTGTGTGTTGTTGATGTGCAGCCTAGAGCCTTGGGGACAATTTTCTTAAGCCCGCTCCCGCTGTATTTCTGACCATTACCGCCCGCTCCTGCAACGTGTGTCCCGCTTTTAGAAACATTCTAATATTGTATATTATTTTCGCACATCAGGGAGTGGGGTATCAATATGTGGGGTATTGAAATCACATTTGAATGAGCGCTCGCTGTTCACTTTCACTTTAGATTTCGCGATCATGCGCACTCTGTGTAAAGGGAGCACATCTTACAGTGTGTGCATAATTTTTAGGCACGTTGATATTCTGATCATATTTTTTTCCAAGCACATTTTACCAATTCCAAACCACATCAATCTTAATAACTACTATTATTTTTGTATTTAATCATTTAGAAGTGATATATAATT
>NW_015653463.1:393391-407704 GCF_001515625.1 Sinocyclocheilus rhinocerous | reverse complement strand
AATTCCTTGTGTGTGTAAACATACTTGGTAATAAAGCTCTTCTGATTCTGATTCTGATTAACTAAGGTTAACTAATGAGGTCTTATTGTAAAGTGATACTATTGGTCTTTATTGTTCTTTATACATTTTTCTGTATTTATTGCATTTAAATGTTCAGTTATTTTTGTTATAAGAAAAAAGTTATTAAACCTGTTATACTGTATTATGACAGCACTTTTTTTTAAAACTAAATTTCAGTATCGTGATAATACCGTATACCGTGTTAAAAGCATTAGCAATTAATCGCAACATGAAAAATTGATACCGGCATATCCCTAGTTGAGCCTGACAACATGTCCTCCTGATGATTTAACTAATGATAAGCCTATATTGGAACCAGCTTTGTCATCAAAGAAGCTGGTAACTGGTTAAAATGATGTTAATGTAATGCATGTAAGTTTAATTCTGGTTTGTTCTTGCAGGGAGAAGCATTTGATCGGGTCAGCAGCTCCTCTGCACATGCACAGAGTGTTGCCAAAGCCAAGTACGAGTTTCTCTTCGGAAAGACAGAAGACGAAAGCTCATCAGATACTGGTACTTTTATGTTCTTGCATACTTCTTGCATACTCGCATGTAATTATTGTTTATATATATATATATATTGTATTAGTAAATTGAAACTGCATGTAACACATTTTCTCTTTCACTTCCGTATGTGATGCTGTATTTTTTCGGCTGAATACAGGCTCAAATTAACACCCTACTCTTCTAAATGTGTAACATACTGTTCTTCTGTGTGTAGATCTTTAAAACATAATCATTAAATAAACTGAAAAAATTGTGGATTACAGGAATAGTTCATAGTTCAGATGAAAATTTGCTTTTATTTTCTTTTGCAAAACTTTATTTTCTTTTGCAAAACTTATTTATGTTGCATATATATGTGGCATTATTTTGACTCCATACTAAGGAGAAAATGTAGAACTTGAAAAATTGGAAAAACAGCTTAGTGAAAAGCGTTTACAGTTTAAAAGCAAATAGAAAGTCCTATTTTTTTTTATTTCTTTTCTTTATATTTTATGTACAAGGTTTAAAATGTTCATGAAATATTTTCACACATTTTCTCTTTCACTTCCGTATGTGATGCTGTATTTTTTCGGCTGAATACAGGCTCAAATTAACACCCTACTCTTCTAAATGTGTAACATACTGTTCTTCTGTGTGTAGATCTTTAAAACATAATCATTAAATAAACTGAAAAAATTGTGGATTACAGGAATAGTTCATAGTTCAGATGAAAATTTGCTGAAAAATTGACTCACCCTCAGCTCATCCAAGATTAGGATGAGTTTGTTTCTTCATCAGATTTGTATAAATGTAGCATTGCATCAGTGTCTCAGCAATGGATGCTCTGCAGTGAATGGGTGCCGTCAGAATGAGAGTCCAAACAGCTGATAAAAACATCACAAGTAATCCACACCACTCCAGTCCATCAATTGACATCTTGAGAAGACAAAAGCTGTGTGTTTGTAAGAAACAAATCAGTCATTAAGATGTTTTACCTTTAAACCTTTCTCTGAAAAAAATGGTAACCTAAAAATGAGCAGTAACACTTTATTTTAAGGACCAGTTCTCACCATTAACTAGTTGCTTATTAGCATGCATATTACTAGCATATTGGCTGTTTATAGTTTTTAACTATTAATAATCAGCAAATTAGAAGTTTATTGAGGCAAATGTCGTAGATAATAGTTATTTAATAGTGAGAATTGGTTCCCAGTGTGACCAAATGTGCTTCATGTGGTAACATCTAAATTGATTTTATTCAAATAAAAAATGTTATTTAACATTACTGAATCAACCTGAATATATTAGGTTACTTTATTTTTTACTTTTTACAGTGTCGCTTCTGAGTTTATAATCCATAATAACACTTCCTCCAGTGAAAAAGTCCATCCCCTGTTATCCTCCCACATCAAAATCCACCCATGAGGAACTGTTTTGGAGTGTTTTGGTTCATCAATGGTTGTTGATTTGTGCAGATTTCTCTCCTGATTCAGACCAGATGGCTTTTTTGACCCCTTGACTAAACTATAATGCAGCTAGCATCTAGTTCTGTGCAACATTATAGTTCACAGAATCTGACAGTTTGTACACAAACCCTGCTTTGTTCCTCTGTAAAAAACAAAAACTAGGTTTTCTGAGAGGGTTTTACAGTGCTGACTGGTAACATCTAAATTAACTTTATAAATTAACTAAACCAGGTAGAAATAGCTCTTAACAACTGCAGTGTAGCAAACATAATGCTTTGCTGGTGACACCTAAAGGCAGGTGAAGTGCATTTAAGAAAATAAAGGATGTAAATAGAGATGTTTTTATAATAAATAATACAGACATAAGAGAGGCAACAACCTTGAACTTTGGTAGAAAATATCTCAATTGTCATGAGTCACTCTCAAAGTTGTGATTATTGAGGTAGTGATAATCATAGGAACACTTGAGCATCAGTTTAAGCTGTTTGATGTCTGCTATTTTTGACCAAAGGCATGTTATTCAGCTGACGCATTATGTCCAGCAATTTTAAGTAAACCACCCGTTGACTCATAAAACTGCTGCTAAACATCATATTTCCATGTCCACATTTTTATAAACGTCTTTGGGCTTGTTGTTTCATAAATGTAGTTCATAAAAATGATCAATGTATTTGGGTTTATTTTAAAAAGGCAAGTGGCTTGTTTTTCAGATCCAGTTTTTCTAGTGAGATCTGGCAACATTGGTCTCTATGGAGAGTAATGTATGGGATTTCCCCAAGACCACACGGCTGTTGGAAGAAACTTTAGTGAAGAGAGATCGTATCAAAATTTATGAGTCAGTGAAGACACATACCTTTGTTTCTGTGATTTTCTAGCATCCAATGGCACCCATTCTCAAGCTACCATTTTCCAGAAAAGAGACGTCACTGCATTATCAACTAGTTGTTCAGTTTGTTTCTGTTCACAGATAGGACTGTCACTTTAAATGTTTGAGGAGTTAATTCGCTTGTGGAATGTGAATATCACTGATTCTGACATACAGGAATTGATTGGACTGTGTCTACAGAGTGTGATTAAACTCTCAATAGAGGAGTGACAACCCTATTGAGCTGCTGTGTGTGTTTTAACCACCAACATGAACACAAAACACTCCTCCAAGATCTTAATGTTTCTGTATCACTGGTGTGTCATGCTTCAGTGTCAATGGCCGTCATGATGAAACCTGTTTCAGAAGTGTGCATGAGTCACAAAGTTTACTGGCTCATGGTTTCCTTGTACTTCTACAAATGGCACACATCCAAATCAACAGAAACCAACAGAGCACAGCAGTGACCTTACATCCCAGTTCATGTTATACTATGCACTGGAGCAGAGGTTTTAAAACTGGGCTCTAGGGACCCCGGGGGTCTAAAGGGGGCTGGTGGTATGTGGTAAATTTGAGATTTTACTAATCATTAGGGCTGTACAAGTTAACATGATAACATTTATTAAATATGTTTAATGCAGTAATTTTTATCACACTACTTTGGAACAGTATTTATTGTCAAATTTGCTTTACAATTAAATCTAAATTAAATTTGATAATGTTTCAAAAGTTTCAAAGACATTTATATTATACTTTATCCACAATTCATCTCTATAAACCAGCAAACTTTTGGTCTTAGATTTTGTATTAAAGAAACAGTTCATCAAAATAGTTAATTGTCTGTCTGCCTGCCTGCCTGCCTGCCTGTCTGTCTGCCTGCCGTCTGTCTACCTTTCTGTCTGTCTGTCTGTCTATTTACCTGTCTGTCTGTCTGCCTGTCTGTGTCTGTCTACCTACCTGTCTGTCTGTGTCTGCCTGCCTGCCTGCCTCTCTGTCTGTCTGTCTGCCTGTCTGTCTACCTGTCTGTCTGTGTCTGCCTGTCTGTCTGTCTGCCTGTCTGTCTACCTACCTACCTGTCTGTCTGTCTGTGTCTGCTTGCCTGTCTGTCTGTCTGTCTGCATGTCTGTCTGTCTGTCTACCTGTCTGTCTGGCTTTCTTTCTGTCTGTCTGTCTGTCTGCCTATCTGTCTGTCTGTCTACCTGTCTGTCTGTCTGTCTTTCTGTCTGTCTGCCTATCTGTCTGTCTGTCTACCTGCCTGTCTGTGTGTCTGTCTGTCCTCTAATAGCATTGCACAAATTATACAGAGTTGAGTTCTTGTAGAAAAACACATTTAAAAATCTCAGTATAGTTTTTAGTAAATTAGTTTGATTTTGTGAAACTCCTTACATTCATTGGTGGATCTGATTTTATTTATTTGTGGATGGATTGTATTTGTGAATCTGTTTATTCACGAGTATTTAATAACCCCAAACCTCTAGCATCATTACAATTTGCACATGATTTTTAAAAAATATTTATATTTTTTTAACTAACACAAACTTTAGATGTATTTAATTGTCTTCATTTTCTTCATTTCAAACCTAACAAAATTCTGTTTGTCAATTGTTTTGCTTTGATATTTTATCAATTGACATGAAGGCAGCGTGTGGCCGAAATGTCTAATCTTTATCTCACATTCTCTACTGTATAGTAAGTGCAGTGGGATGCAGCCTGGTGTTTTTGTTCAAATTTTGTTTACAGTACATTTTCAACCATAGTCAAATGCTGCCACCTGGTGAAGAGAGTTTGGACAGTTCTAAACAAATATGACTAATCAGCTTTATGCTTAATGTTTAATGTTTTACAGACCCTCACATTTCATGATGACTAGTACTTTAATTTCAGCTGGTGCATTAAAAATGAAATTCACACATACAGTGGCTTGAATACACATTTTCTTTGAGGAGCAAGCTTTTAATTTCGTTTTTATATTTTTGATAGAGCATAAAGTAAAAAAAATGTTCAGGATTATGTAATTGTCCTGATATCATGATGAAGATATCAGTGTCACTGAGTCTCTCAATATATCAAAATAAGTTGACCTTTTTATGACAAGGAAATGTTAGTTCAGGTTGTAAAATATAATGTGGCCTAAACACACATACAGATGTGTCCACTTGATGATGCTTTTCATTTCCCTTAAAATGTTTGTTTTTGTTTTGTATAACTGAAATGTTATCTACTACCAATAGCGGTTTTGCTTTGGCAGTTTCTCTTTTTCTTGTTGTTCATCCTGCCTTCCGTTGGTTTTATTTGAGGCAGACAGTCTTGCTCCACTTGACTTTCTTTGAGTTAGCACTTAATGATCTCTAATCTTAATTTTTTGGTTTGTCAAACAGTCGCCTCTCCGACCCAAGAGAAACAGGGAAGCGGCTCAGGTCTTGAGTCCGCTCTTGATGACGATGACATTGATGAGACGTCCCTCTTCCAGGAAATTGACAGGGAGCTGTCAAACCTGTTGAGTGGCCTGACCGCTCGGAGTCAGCATGCTGCGTCCGGACAGGACTCGACGTCAGGAAACGCCACCGCCGCCTCACCCATGATCCCTTGCAACGGGCAAGACGAAACCCCGCCGTCTCAGCTGGATATGGCCAAGCAGGGCCTGGACGTTCAGAACGGCCAGTCCGAGTTAGCAGGTGACTCCCTGCTGTTTGATTCGTGGTGCGAGGCGCTCATAAAGGACCCCAGCTCAGTTATGGCGGCCGCAAACGAGCTGAGCTGCTTCAGTTCTGGGCCCAGTCGAGACCCCAGGAATGCACTGGCCTGCCAAAATAAACCTGACGCCAGCCCGACTCCAGCTGCAGCACATGGGGAGCAGCCCTCAGAGGTGCCCTCCCAAGAAAACGCTGGAAAGGAGATGGAGGGCAAGAGGGCCGGGTCACCCTCGCCCAGTAGGACAGACGACGTCCCCTCGGCAGAACTGGTGGATGAGTCTCTAGAGGAATCCAATAAAATTCTGGCCGAGATCCCGGGCATCTTCAGTGGCTTTCTGGAGGGGGGCAAACTGCGGGACAAGCCGCCGAAGAAGCTGCGGTTTGTGGAGAGCAGGAAGAGCCTCGTGAATGGAGAGATGCAGAACGGTACGTACCAGAGCTGCAGCGTGAAAGAGGAAGTGACTCCAGACGAGCAGCATACAGAAGCCACAGGAGTGCCACAGGGGCGTGTGCTGAGACCCGATCACAATCCAGCAGAGAACGGCTCAGACAGGTACAGTACCTCTGCATCGCAGTCCTCACTTGCCAAAAGCCTGTTAGATAGTAGAGAGACACCGTTATTTGGCATGAGCAAGCTATTTTATATGATACTTTTGTACTTTTAAAGAAATTAAAAACAATAGCACCCACCAGTGGCATTAAATTGGTGTTCGTTCAACAGGAAACAACGGTGTTCACAGGTAAATTAATTCCTTATATTTTTATAATCAATATTATTGATAATTATTAATATTATTAACAATGAGTAATTGTTTTGTTTTCATAAATATTTTTTATGTAACTATTTATATAATTTTATAATTAAAATGTTTTAATACAATTTTAACGGTGCATATGTTTTTTTTTTTAAATGGCTATGATGTGGAAAAATCCAAAATAAAACAATTAAAAAGTGATTTTGCTTATTAGTTATCAAACACATTAACATTAAAATAATCAGTATTGTGTTTCTTATCTCTGTTTAATAGCAATTATAGTTGTTGTTATACATTTGGTAAAGATTTTGGACTTAACATTTTTAAATGTTCTAGTAACACTAGCTCTGCATTGTTACATAGACAACATTTTAAATCTGACTGATTTAAACCCTCTATGTGCATGTTTGATGTTTTTTAGTATTACATTAAAATATTAATATATTTACAATATGCATTTTTTCTTGATATGTTTGCCATCTTGGAATAATTAATCCTGACTGACTGTTGCATTGCATTTTAGTACTGACAGAATATAGAAGGCAGAGTAATGCTAACACTTTAGATTAGGGAACACTGTTCACTATTAACTAGTTGCTTATTAGCATGTATATTACTAGCATATTGGCTGTTTACTTATTAAGCACATATTAATGTCTTATTCTGCATGACCATATTTTAGATCCCTTAAACCTACACAAAAAATAGATAACTACCACAACAACTACTTTACTTACTATTTTTAAGCAGTAATTTGGAGTTTACTGAGGGAAAACTATTGCATGTGTGTTCCCTAAGTGTTACCAGCATTATTTATGAATAGCTGTTATGTCAGGGGCACACCTATGATGCCTATGTAGGCAACTCAGTAAGGTTAGTAAAAGCTGTCAAGAATGAGAGATATACACAGCTGCACCTTATGCAATGCTAAGTTCAAGTGTGCTGTTCATCAGCTAATCTAGTTACTTTTTATATTCAGTTCTCTAATGCATCTGATTATCGGTTTCACTTCCTTTACCCTTTCTGCCTGGTCTTCGTAAGAAATGATCAAGCACAATATAGAGGAAGCGTTGTGTTCACTCTGAGTTGCTAAGAGGAACGAGGCTTGTGGTTCTATAATTGAATTGCATTATTTTTTTCAACTTCCTGTGGATGACTCTCATGAATTTGTCCAGAACATATCCGGGTCATAAATAATGTTTTGCAGAAAGAAAACTATGTTTATTTTATTTTCATAATCATTTATTTCATAATAATTAATAATCATAATAATAATAATTCAGAATAATATTATTCATAGTAATTAATTGTTCATTACAGAAGAAAATTCGGTCACACTTTATTTTAATGTCCGATTCTCACAATTAACAAACCATTAACTACGGCTTTTGCCCTTAATAACTCCTAATTAGCTGCTTATTAATAGTTAGTAAGGTAGTTGTTAAGTTTAGGTATTGTGTAGGATAGAGATGTAGAATATGCTCATGCAGAGTATGTGCTTTATAAGCACTAATAAACAGCCAATATGTTAATAATAGGCATGCTAATAAGCAACTCGTTAATAGTGAGAATCTGTCCCTATACTAAAGTGTTACTGAACATTTCATTACTATAACCAAGCCAAAAATTGTAGTAATACAATCAATCAATCAATCAATCAAGTACTTAGATAAGTATTTATGTTATTACATTATTTGATTGAGCAATCTGTAATTATGTTTGTTTTAATAAAAATACTGTATTCCAGTAATAAAAATCGTAATAAGAATGACTTTGAAAGTCTGAATGCATTATGGAAACAATAGTTTGAGAGGAAATGTGCTGAATTCATAAATGAATGGTCCTAAGTTATTGTTTTATTCTTTTAATTTTCTGGTGACCAGGCTCATTTTGTGAGGTTCATTCTTATGGCCTAAGTTGTCAAATGAACATATGTTGTAGTAAATGCTTGAGTTGTATCTTTGGAAAAGGACTTTAAAGTAGGCGTAAGACAGAATGTCCTAAAGTCCACGTCTGTTCAGTGAGATGTGTTTGTCTGTCTGGCTGTCCAGGTGTTCTGCAGGTGAGAGTGACGCCACAGATGTCTTCAGCTGCCAGTTTGAGATCATCCTGGAGTCGGAGCGTCTGCGGGGGACTCTCTACAGTAGCATGGACTCGCTGTCCAACCCTGCGCCTGAACCCAGCTCTCACAGCGCTCCAGGAGCCTCGTTTGCCTTCGACATCCCCCTCACTCCCATGATTCAGCAGCGACTCAAGGACAGAAGTCTGTTCCTGAGCTCGGACGCTGAGGTGCTGAGCGTCACCGCCACGAAGGAGAGCGGCAGGGCAGCTCTGGAGGTGACCTCTTCGTTTCTCTCAGCGGGCCGTGAGGACGCAGGAGCAGCTCTAGCAAACGGTTTAAACGACAAAGACTGGCTGCAGGGCTGTTTAAGGTAAGACCGCACAGTTCAACGTATGCTGAAAGAATGGCTGACAGCTCTTTGTCATGGTTGCAGATATCGCATGCAGTGTTGCACAAATTGTAACATTCTTCGCGCTGAGCACTGTTTCGTTATGTTGTTATGCTGAAGAGCTTGTGTACAGGAGAAAACATGGAGGCTTGAGTTGATTATGTGGCGCCCTCTGCTGAAAAGTCTTTTCCATTGCATGCACTTTTTCAGACCAGGGTTATAAAATTAAGTCACACTTTATTTTAAGCTCCAATTCTCGCCATTAACAAACCATTAACTATGACTTTTGACTCAATAATCTCCTAATTAGCTGCTTATTAATAGTTAGTAATGTAGTTGTTAAGTTTAGGTATTGGGTAGGATTAGGGATGTAGAATATGCTCATGCAGAATATATGTTTTATAAACACTAATAAACAGCCAATATATTAATAATAGGTATGCTAATAAATAACTAGTTAATAGTGAGAATTGGTCCCTATACTAAACCTAAAAACATTTTTGTTTCATACATGAAATAAACATAATCTGAGGTAAAATTATTTACTAAAATAACTACAAATAAAAGTGAAATAAAATAACTATATAAATGAATAAAAACTATATTCAAAACTGATTATCTAGTATCTCAATGAAAAATAACACTGGTTCAGAAAGGAATTTTTCTAGATATTTAGACAATAACTGTAATTCATAAATAAGAGTTGATGTTCAATGCAAAAATGACAATTCTGTCATCATTTACTCACCCTCCGCTCGTTCCAAACCTGTATTGAGTTTCTTTTTTTTCTGTTGAGCACAAAAGAAGATATTTTGAAGAATGTGGGTTACCAAAAAGTTGACAGTAAACACTGACTTCCATAGAATGGGGAAAAAAAATACTATAGAAGTCAGTGGCTACCATCAGCTGCTTGGTTACCCTAATTCTTCAAAATATCTTCTTTTGTGCTCAACAGAAGAATGAAACTACAGGTTTGGAACGAGCTGAGGGTGAGTAAATGATGACAGGATTGTTGTTTCTGGGTGAACCATCCCTTTAAGGAGTTAAAGTGAAGGTGAGAACATTTATAGTAGGGATGCACGATATTGGATTTTTGCCGATATCCAATATGCCGATATTTTTCAACTCATTTTGGCCGATACCGATATATTTCTTTTTGTTTGGAAACAACACCAAGTCTCTCCTGTGCAGAAATTATAAGCAATTTTTTAAACATTTTGGTTAGTTTTTAACAAGAACTTATTTGTTAGAATTAAATAACAATAATGACGTTTTTTTGACAGTACATTGAACCTTTGAAAATAACTATAAATAAACTATATATCAGTCGCTGCTTTTTTTCCCCCAGAAAAGGTTAACCCTAACATTTTATTTTAAGATTTAACATCTGTAGATGGTCTAAAGCAAAAGAGTTGTAAAAATTCTGGAAATCTTTTAGAGCTTGTGATTTGTTTAAAAGATAAAACATATTACACATTAATGAATAAATCAGTATATATAAAATTATTTAATTTGCAAGTTTTTTATATTATTTTCATTTAAGCTATAGCTTCTGACCTTTAAATCAAAACATACTCATTATTTTATGACATCAATTACTGCTTTATTTAATCAGAAACACAGTCTAAATGTTATTTGTGTAGGCTATTTTACTTTTAATTTAATTAGAAGTAGGCCAACAGCGCCCCCTACGGAATTAAAACTCCTTACTGAGCGGGCGTTAGGACCCGGGGGAGGCTGCCGCTGCTGCCGCTGCATGTGCGATCCAAAACAGTGATCATCATTCTAATCATCATTCAGACAAAACTTTGCTTCAAGAATGAGTCACACTGCTGACATGATCTAATCGCTAGCACACCCTGAGCACATGAGTTAACGCATTCCTCTTATCGGCAAGACATATCAGCATAATTTTTCATATCGGGCCGATGCCGATATTTACACTTAAAACCATTATCGGCCGATTCCGATATCAGTCTGATAATATCGTGCATCCCTAATTTATAGTCAGTAAGATTTGTAAACTTCCAGTGACAAGAGTGCTATAGGGCTGTCAAATAAAAATTTAATTTTGAATATTTGTCGAATTTAAAATAAAAATCAAGTTTCTGTTAGTCCACACTGCAGTATAGTAGGTGGCTGTAATGCACCTTAACATTGGATGCCACCCGCCATAAAACAAAACAAGAAGAAGAAGACATCTATCACCGTTGCACTCGCGTCTCGCACAAGATGTTTAGAAAGCCATGTAAAATTAAAACTTAAAAAAACTTGTCTCGAGACTTCATGGCGGTTTTTTTCCCATCCCACTGCATCTCATGCTTTTAAATGAAAAAACTCTTTGTGACTTTGCTGATGTTGATACTTTCATATTGATTTGATTGTTCACAGTTTCAGTACACTTTATTTTATACCTGATTATGCTTCCTCTGTGGGCATATAAACACTGCAAAGTTTTGACATGACGAACGCATTTAAATACGGCAGTTAACTCACACAAATCATAGTAAAGTTTTGATGTCTTGTGGATGTAAACAAGAAATGTGGATCGCTGTGATTTAACCCGTTTAGCAAATTAGCAACAAGAGATGTATTAGTTATTATTAGAGCTGGTTATTATTTTAAAGATAAGGCTTTTCAAGCTCTTAAATGCGAGGACGATGCAATCCTATTTCTGCAAAGGAATAAAAATATAAAAAAAGGTAATTGCAACTTTTTATTTCATAATTCAGACTTTTTTCTCAAGAATTTGGATTTCTGAGAAAAAAGGTCTGGATTGCGAGATGTATTTGGAGAGAAAAAAAAAAACACACAAGAAATCACAATTACCTTTTTAATATATATCTCTTCTGTGGTGGAAATAAGCTTATATGAAGGACCCACAGGAGGACTTCCCTTCATAAAATATAGGGTAGCTATATACAGTAAAAGTATGGGGTCAATAAGATTTATAAATGTTTTCGAAAAGAAGTCTCTTGTACTTAAATATTACTGCAATTTTAAAAAATGTATGTGAATCTTCAGTGTCACATGATCCTTCAGAAATCATTCTAATATGATGATTTGATGGTCAAGGAACATTTCTTATAATTATCAATGTTGAAAACAGCTTAATATTTTTGTGGAAAACGTGATACATTGAATTCAGTATTCTTTGAACAAACGAAAGTTAAAAACTTTCCCCATACTTTCAAATAGTAGTTTATTTTTTAATGCATCAATATAATAAAAACCGGAGGGATAATGTACAATCTGCCTGTAATCATACCGCAAAATAAACTTAATGCAAATTGCAGGAACCTAGTTTGAAAACTTTATGCTGTTAAGATGTTACTTTTAAGCATCTAACTGCCCTGAGACTGCAGGGCTGATGGGAGAAATGACGGGGTATGGAGAAAAACCAGTGTCGCAATGAATCAAGCAAATGAGTCCAGACACAAACCCCTGTTATGTCATTTTCTAGAAGATAGTTTCCAAAAGAGAGTGACGTCACGCTGTACTAGTTCTGTGAACACTATGTGGATTTGAAGTGGATTCAGTTTTTATGGGTTTGGAGTACATTTTTTGTACAACATGGTTGTGATTCCTGTAAACAACTGATCTGTGTGTACAGAAGAAGACGAAACACAGATCAGCTGAGTTTAAACTGCACAGAATTGAAGGAGCTCTTGTGTTTTATGGATGAGTGAATGCTTTTGAAGCACTTTATTAAACCTGCTGCTGAGTGCACTCATTCGACCTCTCATGTGCGCAATTCGAGGAACCAGTGGATGTAATATGTGACCCTGACCCACAAAACCACTCATAAGGGTACATTTTTCAAAACTGAGATTTATACAATAAATAAGCTTTCCATTGATGTATGGTTTGTTAGGATAGGACAATATTTGGCTGAGATACAACTATTTGAAAATCTGGAATCTGAGGGTGCAAAAAAATCTAAATATTGAGAAAATCGCCTTTAAAGCTGTCCAAATGAAGTCCTTAGCAATGCAAAAATTAAGTTTTGATATATTTACGGTAGGAAATTTACAAAATATGTTCACGGAACATGATCTTTATGTAATATCCCAATGATTTTTGGCATAAAAGAACAATCAATCAACATTTTGACCCATGCAATGTATTTTTGGTTGTTGCTACAAATATACCCGTGCTACTTATGACTGGTTTTGTGGTGCAGGGTCACATATAATTTGTAAAGCCCACTGAGTCTAACATGCACCTAGAGAAACGCAGTCTACCACAGCATAACAATAGCGATCAGTAAACATGCATCCTCACCCGCACACTCGTCAGAAATCATCACGCTACATTTCCTCATCATCTGCTGTTATTTATAGCTCCATCGCAGCCTCGTGCCCCAGAGCATGATGGATGTAAATAAAGGCCATAGCTCCTTTCACACACACGCGTGTGTTCGGCCCAGCCCCCCTCAGATGGAGTGAGACGCCGGAGCTGTGGTGATGAGACTCGCTACAATAATGAATAAGCACAAACAGAGCGCCGTGTCCTAGCATGCAGGTCAGAGCCGAGCGTCTGGCATCTGGAGGTAGGACACACCACGCGCCGCCGACCGACTCTCATGGGCTCCGTAGTGTCCGGCTGCTTTTCCCAGCCGGGCCTGTCTGACGCCGTCTAGTAAGTCTTGACCTTCGGCTTGCATGACACGCTTCTCAGACGCAGCTGAGTGTGTGTGTGTGTGTGACGCAGCAGCTCTCGCGTCTGTCCGCGGTGTGAATGTCCTCTACAGCTGAAAGGTTGAAGCTTTCCTGTCTTTGTGTGATTCTCCCCTCCCTCTTCAGTGGGCTGATCCTGAAGCACATCATGAATGATGATAACTATAAACAGTAGAATGAATATAAAGTTGCCTGCATTGTGATATCATTACTCATCTACTGCTGAGTCAAGATCATTAAAACCACTACATGTGCACGCTGTTAATTTATTTTTGTGTAAGAACTAAAGAATGATTCTGTTTTGAGTGCAAATGCAGGCTATTTAATTATGTAATAAATGGGATTAAAAACTATCATGAAATTGCTCGTATTAGGGTAAAGGTGTGGTCATGTTAGCACGCATTTACAGCAGTTTGGGAAAAATCCAGTCATTTCAGTAGGAATCGCCATGATTAGAAATTTCACATAAGGGCATGTTGATTGCCCCTCGTAAATTCTGCATCGGGTTCAAGTTGTTCACACGAATTCGGGGAAATTTCGCTGGCAAAAAAATCAGTACTGTATCTATGAAGCACAGCGCACACAGAAGTAATTTTCAAAACAAGCAGCCTTCTGTTGGTCAATGTGGAAAATGCGTGTTAAAGGGATAGTTCACCCAAAAATGAAAATGTGATGTTTATCTGCTTACCCCCAGAGCATCCAAGATGTAGGTGACTTTGTTTCTTCAGTAGAACACAAACTAAGATTTTTAACTCAAACCGTTGCAGTCTATCAGTCTTATAATGGCAGTCAATGGGCTCCACGGCTTTGAGAGTAAAAAAAACATACACAGACAAAACCAAATTAAACCTTGCGGCTC
>NW_015653463.1:341603-393239 GCF_001515625.1 Sinocyclocheilus rhinocerous | reverse complement strand
AAATAATGAGTGACGTATACGCACGACAGATCGCTTCCGCACATGCGTCTACTATCATAGATATGTATAGATGCTCTATTCGACCGCTCTAGATATGTTGACGCGTCCGCCATTTTGGAACGTATCGCGGCCCATAGAAACAGTCACTAATGAGGCATCTACTTATACATATCTATGTATACTATGCCAGAGCATGTACACGCGTCACGCACCAGATGTTGTGAATGCGCTCAGACATTGCGGTGGATCAGAGGTAAAAAATGATTTAAATACTGTTCAGTTTCTTTCACAGACTGATTGTTTCGTGTCTTAAGACCTCAACGTATCGTCACGAGCCGCAGGGTTTAATTTGGTTTTGTCTGTGTATGTTTTTTTTACTCTCGAAGCCGTGGAGCCCATTGACTGCCATTAAATGACTGACAGACTGCAACGGTTCGAGTTAAAAATCTTAGTTTGTGTTCTACTGAAGAAACAAAGTCACGTACATCTCGGATGCCCTGGGGGTAAGCAGATAAACATCACATTTTCATTTTTGGGTGAACTATCCCTTTAAAACTTATCCCATTGCGAGATCTGCGGGTGGAAATCTGCCTCACGAAATTTCCCATAGTGCAATATTGTATTGAAATTATATTTCCCCTTGTGAAAAAAATTGTCGAACAATGGTAAATGTGAACGCAACTTAAAGGGTTTGTTCTAAACTACATCCTAATATCCTTCGAGATCTTTGAGTGGTTTTAAACTGTCAGGTAAGGCTTTCTCAAATCATTCAAAGCATGTCTTGATAAACTTTCCCTTTCTAGTTTTCTAATGATGTCATTATTGCAGGCAGCTCCGTCATTAATGTGATGTTGTCTGCGACAGACTCTCTGTCTAGCCTCCCGTCAGGATTTTATAGATTGCAGTATTTCGCTGAGAGCTCTAAATGCACATACATGCCGTTAATGCCAGTAAGCATTTACTCTGCATAAGTAATGGTGTGTTTGTGAAATGGGGCTGTTTGGGAGGAAATGAATTGCTTTTCTAAATCATCATGCTGTTTATATTCATCAGTGCTTGTGCTCTGAGCATAAGCGCTGTTCTCAGTAGTGCTGATTAAAGCAGTGCTCTGTGAGGTGTCACCCTTTACTTCCACATGGTCACAGACGGACGTAAACAGTGTGTGTGGCAGGTGCTGGTGTCATGTGACCGGCGTCATGGGCTGCTCTAGAGGAAGTGGCTCTCAGCGGCGCTCTGGGTTTGTGCCAGTGCTGGAGGTGTGAGTCAGCAACCCGTTGCATTTCACCACCCTTCATTTCTTCACTCACACATTTTCCACTTTGCTTGCCTGGGTCTCCTTCATGCATTTTCACTGTAAAAAATGTAACTGCACATTTTCCAGTTTACGAAACCTTTTGAGGCTCAAATGGAGCGTAGCGTTAGTTCTGGCAGGTCACGTTAGTCAAGCTCGCATCAGCTGACACTCAGCTGATCCACGTCTACCTATAGGAATACGACGCCAATCATAATTGCCTTTATAAGGTCCTTTCAGTCATTATTCAGCAGCTATCGCTTTGCTCAGGAGCTAATCACCCACCTCCATCCCCAGCTCCTCCTCTCGTCCAGTCAGGACTTGGCATTCGATATTTCTTCTTGAGTCAGACCACTGAATTATGTTGATATATAAAATAATCACTTTTAATCAGTTTACCCTAGGGGGGTCATTTATGCTCTCCCTGCTCCTATCCATGCTAGGCTGCATGGATGGGCAGGGAGTGTTGCCCAGAACAGAACCATACCCCCAACCTAAAATGTATGCTAATTGTAAGTTATCTTTGACGATAGTGGTCCTGACCGAAATACTAAAAAATGCTATTTTCTCGAAACTACACAAAAACCCTTGTCAGACCAACAAAAATACCCCAAATGTTGTCCCAACTAGTCCAAACACAGTTGTCTTAACAAAGAAATATTAAGGCTTTGTGAGTTCCCAGCATGCATTGCAGCATGAATAAATTCTGCAGTTACTGTTATAGAATTATTGTTTTGCTGTTTGCTGACTTCATTTAAACTTTTGTTGTTGTTGTTGTTTTGTCATTATTGTTAGTTATTTCTTGTATTGTGATGGAAAGAGCTCATCTTTTTAACATTTGTCGATTGCCACCGTTCTTGAGGTTTGTGTGTCTAGTTTTGTGGCCTAGAGTATGTTCATCCACTTATATCAATTTTCTGGATATCTTAGTCTTGTAAGTTGTTTTACGAACAAAGACAATGTTGTCTACATGTTAGACTAAGTTATCCATTAAGGTTTGTCATTTGTAAACAAACATAAATTTGGTAATGTGGTGATTTTTACACATTTTTTTCTTCTTCCAGAAAACTGAAAAAAATTAATTACCTCAATGACATATAAAAGCAGTCTTAAGTCGCTGGGGTATATTTGTAGCAATAGCCAACAATACATTGTATGGGTCAAAATTATTGATGTTTCTTTTATGCCAAAAATCATTAGGATATTAAGTAAAGTTAAGTAAAGATATTTTGTAAATTTCCTACCGTGACTATATCAAAACTTAATTTTTGATTAGTAATATGTATTGCTAAGAACTTCATTTGGACAACTTTAAATGTGATTTTCTCAATATTTTAATTTTTTTGCACCCTCAGATTCCAGTATTTTTATTTAGTTGTATCTCAGCCAAATATTGTCCTATCCTAACAAACCATACATCAATGGAAAGCTTATTTATTCTGCTTTCAGATGATGTATAAATCTCAAAAATTGACCCTTATGACTGGTTTTGCTGTGACAAGAATTTTTCTATTAGCAAAATAATCCAATCAGCATTGCATGAACTAAAAAATTTACATTGGCTAAACAAAGTATCTTTACTGAGAAGAACTAAGAAACTAAAAAAGAAAAAAAACCTTTCTAGTGGGTTTCAGACATACAATTAGAAACCAGCTGGAACACTATAGCAACCAGAATGGGATGTGCTAAAAACTGCTCAGAACACTTTAGGAACCACATTGTGCCCTAGAAACCATTCAGAATACATTATCTGCCTAACAACACTCCAGCAGCTGCCCACAACACGCTAGCAACCACCTAGAACCCAAGCAAAAAACTCCTAAAAACCACTCAGAACACCTTGGCAATCACGTACAGTAGCAACAACCTAGTAACCACCCAGAATCATAGCAACTGAATATTAGTGCCCTAAAAAACAATCATAGTTATCATAGCAACACCCTAGCAACCACAAAGAACACCTTTTCAATTATATTAAAGCAACACCCTAACAAACTCATTCATATTTCAGAATATGTAAATATCTAGTTTAAGGATGCACAATGTTAGATTTCTGCTGATATCAGATATGCCAATATTTTCCGAGTCATTTTTGCTGATAGCTGATGCCGATCTATATTTCCTTTTGTTTTGAAACAACACCAAATCTCTCCTGTGCAAAAATGCTGAAATTATAAACAAATTATTTTTTTTAAAATTTTGGTTAGTTTTGAGCAAAAACATACTTGTTAGAACTAATAAACATTATTAAAGTTATTTTTTTTTTTTTATAAGAGTACATTGAAAGCTTTGAAAATAACTGTAATAAAATCAATCTCTGCTGTTTTTTTTATTTTTTCAGACAAATGCAGTTGAAACCTTAACATTTTATTTGTGGATTTAATATTAATAGATGGTCTAAAGCAAAAGAGCTGTAAAAATTCTAAAAATCTTTTTGAAAAAAAAAAATTACATATTAATGAATAAATCTGTATACATTAATTTAATTTACAAGTGTCATGTTTGTGATTTTATTCATGTAATCAAAACAGACTTGTGATTTATGACATGAATTACTTCTTTATTTATTCAGAAACACAAGTATCTTAATGATATTTGTGTATTTTACTTTCATTTTATTACAAATAGGCCAACAGCGCCCCCTAAATAAATAAAACACCTTACCGGTCGGGCTTTAGGATCACAGCACGCTAATAACTGTTGACTCTCTCGCACACCAGACGCTTTGTTCTGTACATGCATTCTCAAATTAAATGCGGCGATCCAAAACAGTGAAACTAATCATCATTCAAGCAAAAGTTTGCTTACAGAATGAACACACTGCTGACGAGATCTTACCTCTATCACACTCTGGGCACATGTGAGTTATTCGTCATATCGGCAAGGCATATCGGCATAATTTATCGGCAAATGCAAATGATTATCGGCAAATGCAAACAATTATCGGGAAATTAAAATTGGCTGATGCCGATGTTTACATTTTCAGCATTTATCGGCCGATTCCGATAACGCTCTGATATTATCGTGCATCCCTAATCTAGTTGGGTGTAATCTTATGAACACATACAAAGAATGAGATCTGGAGACATTATGGAAAGTGCAAGAAGGGAACCCTGAAAGTGTCAAATGACACTTGTTTGTATTGGGAGTGTTTTGGTATTCATCAGGCTGACGGCTGATCTGCGCTGCTGGGATTGAATTGATCAGCTAATCCACTGACCCGGCTGAGATCTGACTGGAGGAGAGAGATGCTGTGTGTGTGTGTGTGTGTGTGTTGGCTGACTCTAGCGAGTCTGAGTTGTTGCTCATCAGCCTCATATTTCACCGGCCTGCCCTTCTGCTCAAGGCTGAGCACTTTACAGCCGCCACCTTGTCTCAGGATAAAGCAGCACAAACGACCGTACAGCTTCAGATATCTGCACAGATCCTTCTGGAGGTCAACAAACACACACACACACACACACACATACTCAAATCCGTACCGGCCCTGTGCTTTTACAGGGACTTCTGCCGCAGAAACACTGGATAGCGTTCTTGTGGTAATCTGCTGGAAGAACAGGCTGTATCAGTTAGCGCGGCATCGTCTGCTGTTATTCTGGCGCTCCGTAGACACCCAGAGAGAATCTGAGGTCAGTCTGAGTGCTGTTGAAATGTGGGAGCAGGAATAGAGAAGCTGGAGAATGTTTGGAAAGGGTGGGAGGGTGACACGTGCAGGCTTTCACTTCATACTTTCAGTGCGAGGGAATGAAAAACTAACTTTGACCCCTCCACCATTCTGTAGTACAGATGGAGGGAGGCGCTTTCAGACCTTTATCTGGAGTCTTCTGGTCTGTTGCTATTACAGAAGACTTTCTGTAACTCTGATCATCAAGTGTACATCCATTTATGCTTGATATTTTTGGATTTGGTCTGTTCTCAGGTCAGTGCCTCTCCTCTACTGTTGTTGGCTCAGGATGGTGATGGGGTGAATGTCTTCACTGTTTGTGCAGGCGATCTTCAGTATTTGGTGTGTTTTTTTGTGCTGGGCTGGATCTGTCTCTCTTTTGTGCAGTAGTTGTGTTGGAGCCTTCTGTATAATTGAATTAAATCTGTGGCATTTTGTTTCAGTTGTCTGTTGTGGAAGAATGACTTCCTGCGTTAGTATCATGGGAGAGGAAATCATTTCATATTCCCATGATACAGATCCTGCTGTGATATTTGGGGAGCTCTGTGTAGGAAATGGTCTTCTCAAGATATATTCTGAAACGTGAAGTTTGATGCCCGAATTTCTTGATTCTGATGTCTATTTTGTGGAAGATTGATCCTTGTATATTTCTTTTTTGACCTTGAAATTAATAAAAAAGTCACTTAAGTTAATTTATGATTCGCTGTCTATCTAAACTAAAGAAATAAAAGTGAACTATCTGTACCATATTGAGTTGCATAGCATCGTATTTTTTTCCATTGCATCGTATTGCACTGAATCGCATTGTGTTGAATCGAATCGCTATGCATTCGAGATGCGTATCTCATCAGCCTCAGTTATTGAGATGCACATCCCTAGTGTCACGGTGCATGCGGTGAGATGAAGCGAGGACTCAAGTGCAGGAGAAATGGTTATTTATTTTAATAATAAAAATGAAACAAAAACAAACTCAAACCACCCCGAGGGGGAAAAACAGACAGGCAGGCCTAAAGCTGCACCACATGCAGACACGAAACACACACAATGAGAAATGACGGATCAGCACAGGATGACAGACACAAGGAGAATAAATGGGAACCAAACGAGGAGGCTAACGAGGGAGACACAGGTGGAGCAACTTAAACTATAACGAGGTAACAAGATGGGAGGGGCAAGACAATAGACAGGAGAGAGCACATGGCAACAGACAAACACAACACAAGCCATGTGCTCACAGAACACAGTCATCTGGTGGCCCTCCTGGGCACACCCGCTGAAGACTGTGACACCTAGTAAAGCCACTACTGTGTTGCTTAAATAGCTTTAACAGTTATGTTTATAGTTGGCATTTTAAAGGGATAGTTCACCCAAAAATGAAAATTCTGTCATTAATTACTCACCCTCATGTCGTTCCAAATCCATAAGACCTTCGTTCATCTTCAGAACACAAATTAAGATATTTTTGATGAAATCTGAGAGCTCTCTGACCCTCCAATAGACAGCAACAATATTACCACGATCAACGCACAGAAACGTAGCAAGGACATCGGTAAAATAGTCAGGGGTTCAACCATAATGTTATAAAGCTACGAGAATACTTTTTGTGTGCAAAGAAAACAATAATAACATAATTTATTCAGCAGTTCTTCTCCCCGAGTTACCATTGTTTACGTTCAGTAGACGGCGTGCGCATGCTTAACGTAAACAACGCTGATTACGTTGATTATGTTCTGGGGTACTCTCCAAAATGTCAGAAGACGGTAACTGAATAAATTGTTATTTTTGTTTTCTTGTTGCTTCGTTTTACACAAGCTGCATGAAGCCAGAATGAAGGTCTGTGCCTTAGCAGCACAGCTGGCCAGACACTCCCTTCAGGGCCCCAGAAAAACCCAACACGGTGTGGTCAGTGTCTGTAGAAGTGCTGCTGCGTTTATAGAGTCCAGCACTGGCGATGACAGAAACACCAGTTTCACATCATGAAGTGTGTCTCAGCACAGTGCTCTCTGTCTCTTCCTTTTTCAGAGTTCATAATAATACATTATAGTTTGACAGTAATATGTATTTCGCATAGTGTAGGGTGACCATACGTGCCATTTTCCCAGGACGCGTCCTGGCAGCCGCCTACTCTCGCCTACATTTCAGGCGAGGCGAGGCGCATCTCAAACAAGCCTATAGAGATCAGACTTTGGATGCTTTCGAATCGCTCTCGCGGTACTTGGATGTCATACACCGATCGGTCTGCACACGCAAACAAAGCCAAAACCTAGATATTTTAGGCAATATAGAAATCCTGGCCAGGACGCGTCCTGGGAAAATGGCACGTATGGTCACCCTAGCATAGTGCTTGAGTTAAACTGAAAATAGCATCAGCTTCCCTTGTGTTTTCTATTTGGAATGAGAGGTGTGGTCACTTTCAGTTTTATAGTGGCGCTCTGAAATGAATGAAATGTGTTCTGCTTGTGGTTCACACATGTTAGAATGAAGTCGACCCTCCAATAGACAGCAACAATATTACCACGATCAACGCACAGAAACGTAGCAAGGACATCGGTAAAATAGTCAGGGGTTCAACCATAATGTTATAAAGCTACGAGAATACTTTTTGTGTGCAAAGAAAACAATAATAACATAATTTATTCAGCAGTTCTTCTCCCCGAGTTACCATTGTTTACGTTCAGTAGACGGCGTGCGCATGCTTAACGTAAACAACGCTGATTACGTTGATTATGTTCTGGGGTACTCTCCAAAATGTCAGAAGACGGTAACTGAATAAATTGTTATTTTTGTTTTCTTGTTGCTTCGTTTTACACAAGCTGCATGAAGCCAGAATGAAGGTCTGTGCCTTAGCAGCACAGCTGGCCAGACACTCCCTTCAGGGCCCCAGGAAAACCCAACACGGTGTGGTCAGTGTCTGTAGAAGTGCTGCTGCGTTTATAGAGTCCAGCACTGGCGATGACAGAAACACCAGTTTCACATCATGAAGTGTGTCTCAGCACAGTGCTCTCTGTCTCTTCCTTTTTCAGAGTTCATAATAATACATTATAGTTTGACAGTAATATGTATTTCGCTATGGTCACCCTAGCATAGTGCTTGAGTTAAACTGAAAATAGCATCAGCTTCCCTTGTGTTTTCTATTTGGAATGAGAGGTGTGGTCACTTTCAGTTTTATAGTGGCGCTCTGAAATGAATGAAATGTGTTCTGCTTGTGGTTCACACATGTTAGAATGAAGTCACTTCTTTCATGCCAAACAATGACAAAATTAGCTTTAAATATAGCTCTATAAGGTTTTTCCCTAACCAAAACAAAGAAGAAAAAGTGAAATAACTTTTTAATGTATCTAGAAAATATCTGAAACAAAAATAAATCAACCTTGTTAGTATGTAACACTGTATCTGTAATGTTTAAAGCACCATCTACTGCTCAGTGTTCCATGCATAGGCTACCACACACTTTGCATACTACATGTCGAGTAGCTCTAGTATGGCTGCACGCCATTGGGAACACATCCCCAGAGATCCATCTGCTCTTTCAGTTGTTTTGCGAGGAATAGTTTTAAAGAAGAGGATGTTCCCGCTCTGCTTCTCCCTCCTCTGTGCGCTGAGGTCTGGCTGAGAGCAGCAAGGGTTTGTGGGAAATGCGTGAGAGATGAGCAGACACTAGTATGTGCCGAACTTTAAACAGCTTGAACCGGCGAGGTTTGAGCTTTCACGGCGCGTTTGAGCTGGAGTCTCTGTCGGGAGGTTAACGGAAGCGCTGCGCGAGAGTTTGAGGTTTGCGCGCTGGACGTGTGCGTGAAATCTGCAGGTAAACAAAGACACTACTGAAAGTTTGATAACTGCACGTTCGCGACGCGACGCATCAGAACGCAACGCGCCCTTTAATCAGTAAAGTTTGAAGGGTTGACGCGCACGAAACGCGTATGCGTATTTCACTCAGACAACTACTGTGATTTATAATGGATCGTTGCGTTCTGTTGTGTCGCGTCGCGTGCAGAATCGGAGGAGTGAAATGTTGTAATGTTTCTCGCTTTAGAAAATCACAGTGAGTCTTCCACAGATGTAGCCTACTACAGATAAATAGACTACAGTGCTTGTCGCAGAGAAGATCTCATAATATCATTTTCACTCTTCTTTTCATAAAAATCACGAATTTATGATTGGTATGCAGCAGAGGTTTGGTTTGCTTTATGTACTCGAAGCATACTTTAAATCTCATCACTACTATTTTTTAGATACCTTTACTCTGGCTAGCCATGGTAGATTATATATATATATATATATTTGTGTGTATACACAGTTTTACTGAATAGGCCTACCTTATGTATTTTACATGTTAATTCATTGAATTCTATTTAAAATTCTATAAAACTGGTTATGTTTCATATTTACACGTTGAGTTCCCCCTTTTTCTTTTTCATTCTGTCATTTCCCCCCCAGTCCTTTTATTGATCCCTTAGTCATCATTTAAAGAACTTTGTTTTACAATATTAGTGGTTTTGCAATGAAGGTGCATACGGTTTTTTATTCAAACAACACAAAATATACATTTTATACAAATGCAAGTAATAAACATAATGCATACAATACAAGAATGAAAAAATAAAGAAATAAATAAAAGGTTCTGGGGAATAATAATTTAATATAGAAATCAAAATAACGGTGCATTCAAGTATAAAGATATAAAATCAAAACTTTGTAAAGCTCAAATTTTTAAGTCTTAATAGCGTTCTTATTCAGAGAGTCTCCAATAGAAAGATACATACTGTACTGTTGCATGCATCAATGTTTATTATAAACTGATTTTAGACAACATGCACTCTCTTATGACTCAGAAATGCCGTTGTTGTTACTATTCATGACAGTAGCATTTCATTGGTCTACCTTAACACATCATGCTCTTGTGCTGTTTGCAGTGTTTAGCCAACTGTGCAATATGAGATATTACATTGATATCATGGATGTAAACTACCCTGGTAAAATGTGTATGAGTCATCCTGTCTGAACATCTTCAATGTTTTTACACCTGTATTCATGTGTGTTGTGTTTGTTCTGGTGTGAGAACAGATGTGTGGTTGATCTGTTTCTGCTATGACTGCCTCCCTGTGGTGCACCACTAGAACAGCAGGCTGTGGATTTACAGCATGTCCAAAATCTGAAACCCTTCTCTTTTTACTGTTTATTTAGTATTTGAGGAGTTTTCAAATGTAGGTATTGATTTCCCATGTTATTGTACTAGGTTGCATTTTTTTTTCACATGTACTACACTACACTGATTTAGCCTGAAATTGTCTTTCAAAGAAGTCACTTTTAAAGGAATAGTTCACTCAAAAATGAAATGAAAATGTACTCGCCCTCAGGCCATCCAAGATGTAGATGAGATTTGGAGAAATGTATCATTTCATAACATCACCAGTGGACCCTCTGCAGTGAATGGGTGCCGTCAGAATGAGAGTCCAAACAGCTGATAAAAACATCACAAATCTTTGACACGACTCCATTGCCGTTTTCTCCAGGTCTGTTCTGATGAAGAAACAATCTCATCTTGGATGATCTGAGGATGAGTACATTTTCAGCAAGTTTTCATTTTTGGGTGATCTATTCCTTTAACCAAAGTTTCACTGGCATTACAAGTCTGCAATAAATCAATCTTTTTTTTCTTCTTCCCTAAACCGAGTTACCCCATTCTTTGAAATTATCCCAGTGCAAAAGTCTGAGAGGGTCATTGACAGGAAGGGCAAATCAACAACAACAATGCTTAATGCAGCTTAATAAGATGCAACTAACTTTTGTAATCATGGATAATTATGTTAGCAAAACAAATAGGCCTTTCAGCTAGATAGGCTTTTCAAAACATAAGGGGAAAACACTTCCTATATCTTTCGTTGTTCAAATCAGAGGCCAAACTCTAAACAGCATTTTGGCACAAATGTATCTGTCACTCGGTAAAAGCAATCTAACCAAATTTATAAAATGCCAACATGAATGAATTGCGTAACATGTTGCCGTATGACCAGACTGTATTATAATACAAGTTCATTTGCAGTGAATTTGTGCTGAACACAATGTGTTTTGTGCTGTGAATCCATAAAAATGTAAAATATAACTAAGAACTACAACAACATGACATCAGGGCCACTGGAGGCTGAATTGTTGTCCATTATAAATATTTATTTTTACACATTCAGATGCAAATACATGTTTGAGTATGTGTGATGTAATGTGTGGCAGCGGTGAGATATGGTTTGTGCACACATGCACTCTCATCAGTCTCTCATCTCAGCACCGTGTCTGTGGCAAAGCTAGCTTAAAAGCTTAACATTGATATATTCTCACAACAATAACAGTTTACCCTGCAGTGGTGCCGAATCCTCTTCCCGCAACTGATTTATGAGTAATTTGCATTCCTTAACTAAATGCTAAAGACGGCAAACAAATCCTAGATGCTAATACTTGGAGATTAGAGAAGTTTGGTGCTTGTATTGATTATATCGTATTATATTTTTGGAAGTGTTTTTCCAGTTGGATGTGATGCTGAACCCTCGGTAGTGTTTAGTAGTTGCCAGTGTTTCACAATGAACTCTAAATGAGACAACAGTACTGCTTTTCAATTTGTTTTCTATACAACCCAATGTATAAAAAGTAGGGCTGTCAGTTTAACGCGTTAACTTAATTAATTAGTTATGAAAAAATAACGCGATTAAAATATTTTAACGCAGTTAACGCACTGGCCCCGCCCCCAGACCTATCATACAGTTGACTGTTGACAAATATGATGGGGGAAACAACTCCATAAATGAAGCTATGCCCTAAAATTCAAGATAATGGGACAAAAAATGCCCTGTATGAGTTTTTGTCTCATGTTTATATCATATGATGATATCAAACGAGCAGCGAGAGCAGTATCACACGAGTGCTGTTTGTCCCAAGTGCAAATGTGATTTTATACAACAGTTCAGTAAATAAGAAGTTAATACTGTGTTATATTTCAAATACAGTATTGTCTGTTTTTGCTCAATTTGGCAGAGAAATGATTCCCTTTAAAGTCACAGCAGAATTGTTGTGCGTCTCCGAGCAAACACAGCGGTGTTTAGTTTCTGAATGAATCTGCGTTTTGAACGAATCGAATGAATGACTCATAAAGACATTTACCGCCACCTGCTGGCAGTTTTAGTTTCTTATATCTTATCATTTCATTTAAAAAAACAAAAATAAAAATAAAGGGATAGTTCACCCAAAATTTCTGTCATAAAATACCCTCATGTCCGTTCAAATCTGTATGACTTCCTTTTGCACAACATAATAGAAGTTATTTTGAAGACTGCAACTAAGCTGTTTTGGTTATCAGAGACTTTCATTGCATGAACAGAAATACTGAGATGTTTCTCAAATGATCTTCTTTTATGTTCCAGACTATATGTTTTAGCCTAAATGTTTATGTGTAATAAATTTTATGTTTACTTGATACTTTCTCATTTCATACAATAATAGCTTTAAATAATCTTTTGTGGGTATTTTCACAGCCAAATTTGATTTGCGATTAATTAGATTAATTAATCGACACATCATGTAGGCCTAATTAATTAGATTAAACATTTTAATCGACTGACAGCTGTAATAAAAAGCATTTCACAGTCATTTTGTCATTTCCAAAAATGTAAATAATACATTGTAAACTGCACTGTTACAGCGTGGTGCACAACTTTTTGAAATATAAATATTGCTAATTCGATTATTATTGTCTAATAGTATTAGCGTGAACACAGTAAGGTTGTAAATGTGAAGAGGTGGAAAAAAGATATTGATTTGTGTCAGAATATTAAATAGACCTTTTATTTTATTAAACAACAGCACTGACTAAAGAAAGAGTAAAGCACTCACTGTTTTAAATGTATTATTTGCTTTATTGTTGGTATAGTTGGTGTTCACTTGAAAAATGGCATCTAAACCTGAATGTTTACTTCACTGAGAAACACTTGAAGGCTGTAATCATTTGTTTTTATATAGCATTTAGACTGCATTTCCCTTGTACTTATATGATATGATGAATAATTTATGTGTTGCTGAAGACAGTATTAGCATATTTATTGCATATTGAAGAAATAATTACTTCAGACCTGACTTGCAAGTACTCAAATAAGTAATCTACAGCTTCACGTGTCAAAATGGTAATTAAAATCACTAGCATTTCTCAACAGTTCGCACTTGTTGTCTAAATGGTAAAATGCCTGTAATGTCCTGGAAGCAAGCAGTCTCTTGTGATTTAGGTTTGTCTCTCAAAGTGCAAGTGTCACTCAGAGTTATTTGGCACATTTGAGTGGTGCGCTGTGCAAATCTCTCTTAGTTTATACCATGTATAATTTTGTTTTCTAGAATATATCATGAAGGTCCTTTCATTAGTTTTTGTATTATTAGACTGACAGGCTCTTTAGAGTACATGAACAGGCAAGCAGTTCTGATTATCCTATTGTCTAATTCTGTTTTGCTATTTGTGCAGTTAATTTAGACCAGTATGTTTACAAAGTAACAGGAACTTAAAGGTCTTCGCAGCAACCTGTCGAAATAAATGTTTGGTTTAACTTGAAGAAACTGTGACAGAAATATACTTAATGTAACGATAGTACTACTACTACTACTAATAAAATTATCATTAAAATATAATTTGTCAAGGAATATTTACCACAAAAATATTTAGCAGAAAAACTACACAACATAGTATTTCTGAAAAAAAAAAATATATATATATATATTTATATAAAAGCAGTTAATTAGAGATATTTTGGAAAACACAAATGGAAAACACAGTATTTGGTTAAAAACTAGATAAATAAATAAAACTGAATTTGAGAAAAAATATAACATTTCATAGCGCCTTAATTTAATTGTTGTTAATTTAGTACGTTTCATGATTTCAATTAATTAGACATGCTTTTTGATTAATCAAAAAAAAAATATTTAACCATTAAAACAAAAAAAATGGAATTTGGAAAAAATAAAACGGATTTCATAGGGCCCTTAATTATTATATATTTTTTTTACTTTATTTTCTCTACTTTTCTTCACTTCTCAGGTGGAGTCCTTAACCGTGGGAAGTTTCTTAACTATCGAAACAGAAAAACAGGAAACTGATATTTGATATGAAGAAAAACTGATAGCCAATGTCCAGTCCACGTAAAGGAGCAGAATGAACTGTTGCATGACTGCCACCCTGCCAATGAACTGACCCAGCTTTATTTTCTACAAAATATAATGTACTTCTCTCTCTTTCCTAAAATGAGACTTGGGAGTTTGTTGTCATTTGTTCAGGCGCTCAAGAGATGGCACTGTTAAACTGTGTGTGCTGACTGTACTAATGCAGTACAAATGAGAGTAAGTAAATAAAGCAAACTCCTCAACTTCAGAAACCAGCCTCCGTGAGCAATGCTGCTGAATGGTTTTTCATGGTCATTCATGCTCTCACCGTACAGAGAAGAAATGAAATTGTCTTATTTAATCAAGCTCCTCATCGCATCTCAGTGTCACGTCTCTGTTCAGATCTCAGATGAAGTACTATTCGAAGGATCGTAACCTCCTTCAGATCCAGTCCTTCGGGACACAGCTAGCATTAGTCTGAATTGTCCTTCAGTGGCTAATGGCTCTGAATTGTTGCCAGAACCAGAATAACACAGATTGCACTCGGAGATCTGGGATGATGTCATTGATGTGGGAGGACAGCGGGTGATGAGCGTTACATTTGTTTCTGATCTACTTTGGTTTTTATCACTGTTGGCAGAAGCCTGTGGTGACATTTTATTGATTATTTATTGCTTCTCCCTAATTCCTCTTTTTCATCTTTTAAATATTCCATTTTAAAATAGCCTACCGCTTATATACAGTCACAAAGTCTTCCAGTTTTGTGGACATTCACACAAAGTCACTAGTCATGTGGCTACACAGCATTTGACCACTGATTTACAAAAATAATGTCAGGTTTCAACAATGTATCAACTACTGATGAACACATTCATTTTCATTTGAATTAGCACTCGGTTGTTAAGTAGGCTAACCATCTATTTTTGGCATAAAAGAAAAATCAATAATTTTGACCCATACAATGTATTGTTGGCTATTGCTATAAATATACCCCAGCGACTTAAAACTGCTTTTGTGCTCCAGGGTCACAAATGTACTTGAAGTAGCCCTGAGATTTAAAATAGATATTTAAAATGTAAGTATCAGATTTGCATGTCCACAGTTCACTGACATTGGTGGTAAACAAATAAAATAATTCGTTTTTTTAGGAAGTGATTAATTTTTAAATTACATTAATATTTTAAAAGAATTTATTTTAATTTTACATTTTTATGATTTAATTAATGATTAGCTTTTCATTAAACTCACAAATCCCCTGCAGTACCTTTACGAACACCAGTTTGGGAAACCTTGATGTAATATATTTTTGTTATTTTAAAATGAATTATTTTAATTCAAAATTTTTATGATTTAATTAATGATTAGCTTTTCATTAAACTCACAAATCCCCTGCAGTACCTTTACGAACACCAGTTTGGGAAACCTTGATGTAATATACCTAATGTTTATTGATTTCATATTGTGAGTTACAACGAATGGAATATATTTTCTGACTCTGACTATATTTTTATATCAATATGGCACAAGATTATCCTATTTAAATCAATGTGACAACTAAGGTTAGGTCTAAAGTAATCTAAAAGTAGTCTGTTTATATTACCTAAAATGTGTAATGTAATGGATTACATTACTAACTACAATTTCTTTCATGTAATTTGGAATCATGTAACGAATTACAATTCGTAAGAAATCTACCCAGCTCTGGTCACTTATACAGGGTTAAATGGATGAATGTTTTTCAGTGTCCAGATACTTCTTGTTAGTCAGCGTATCGTTTAGGCAAATTAATGAGTGTACCATTCACATTCTCTGCTGACATATGAAAAGCAATTTCACTTGGAAATACATCACAGTATAGTAATAAAGTCGGTTGCAATTTACATTTTATGCTGACACAAAAAGTACAGAGCTTTTCAGAGAAGGTTTGAGGGTGTGCACTGACAGTTAAGCATAGCACGCTAAGTCTAAAATATATTAAAAATATCAACTAAAAAGAAAAGGTCTACTTAATCTAAGTGACTAGTCTATGTTGAATCGTCGTGACCCATCCTTACTGTAATGACCTGTGTTCTGTGTGTTTGTGTGTTGTGCAGCAGCGATGCAGGGCTGAAGGACTGGGACTCAGACATGGATGGTGTGGAGAGTCTTAAGGACACAGATGTTCTCCACAATGGCAGTCGAAGCGATCGGGAAGCTGCCCTCCGTCTGGCCAGACGGCTGTACCACCTGGAGGGCTTCCAGCGCTCGGATGTCGCCAAACATCTGGGCAAGAAGTGAGTGCCTTCGCCCATAAATTCAGCTCTGTGTTTTTCTTTTCTCTATCCTGTCTTCAGTTGGATACCTGTTATACACACCAACCAGAGGAATATGTAAATGTTTGACACTAACTAGAACCTGAAGAAAAGCATTGTGCAAACATACATGTACATTGCCGTTAAAAAATTTGGGATCAGTAAGATTTTTAATGTGTTTTTTTTTTTTTTGGAAAGAAGTTTCTTATGGTCATCAAGGCTGTATCTATTTGATCAAAAATACAGAAAAAATATATTGCAATTTAAAACAAGTTTTCTATTTTAATGTACTTTAAAATATAATGTATTTCTGTGATGCGCAGCTGAATTGTCAGCATCATTACTCCAGTCTTCAGTGTCACATGATCTTCAGAAATCATTCTAATTGATTTATTTTAATATTTTTTGGGACCTGTGATATTTTTTCAGGATTCTTTGATAAAACGTTAAAAAGAACAGTGTTTATTAAAAAACAGAAATTTTGTGTTACAAAATACACTACTATTCAAAAGTTTGGGGTCTGTGAATTTTTTCTTTCTTTTTTTAAAGAATTTAAAAACTCAACTGTTTAACTCTAGGGGAGTTGGAAAATTAGCTTATTTTCAAAAATAGTGGAGTGTTCCTTTAAAGTCATTCTGTGTACTTCAGTACTTGGCCAGTCGTCTGTTCGCTAACGCCAATACAAGAGTGTGTCTGCACAGTCCACATATTTATGCCAGATTTATTTTGAATAAATTCCAGTGTTTACACAAAAAATGGTGTTATGCATGTTTCAGTGGCAATTATTTACATTTTTTCTTTTTTTCTTTTTAGCATTAATTTTATACTTCAGTCCCCTGGAGTTTTTCGTTCCTTGCTGCAGTTACCTTTGATTTGCTCACTTGGGGTTTACAGACAAATACCCCAAAATTAAAACTGTCACCATTTACTTACCCTCAAGTTGTTCCAAACCTGTATGAATTTCTTTCATTTCTGAACACAAAAGAATGTATTTTGAAGAACGTGGATAACCACACAGTTGCTGGTCCCTATTGACTTGTATTTCCACTTGACCTTAAAATGAATTAATGAAATTATTAGATCAGCATATTTATGTTTTCATACTTGTTACTACAAGCTGTTGCTAATGCCATTCATACATTGCATTGTCAGTATACAAGCATCCAAAACAACAGCTTAATCCTCTAGATTACTGTGGTGAACTGTGCTCACAGTTATTTCTCAGATAATGTTTCTTTGCCTCTGTCAGAACCAGTCAGATCTGTGCATGACCTTAGGTCAGTGACTGCACTGGAGCAGTTCAACACCCTCAGCCCCTTAAAGAACCACCACCAGCCTTCAAGTTCATTCCTCACATTCTCACACACACTGGAAATAAAGATTTGAACATACAGGCACTCATCCATACTCATAAGCACTCTCCAGTACTCCAGAGGAGAGCATCATTACTCCAGTGTTCTCTGTAGCACCACCTCCACAGCTCTGCACTCATCCTGTCTCACTCTCCTGCTGTCTGAAGACCATCACTAGCCATGTTTCCATTACCCTTCAAGTTGCGCAAATTGTAATTGTGAATTGAAAATACGCCCAATGGAAACACGTCGATTTCACAAAAAAAGTTTTTACACTCATATGAGGTGGTTTTTCAGGCAATTCGAAAAAGAAATATATCGCAAAATTGCAATGGAAACATTTTTTCACATTTACAGGTCACCTGGCGTACGTAAATGTCACATGATCATTCTTTAAAGGGGTCATATGATGTTGCTAAAAAGAACATTATTTTGTGTATTTGGTGTAATGAAATGTGTTTATGCGGTTTAAGGTTCAAAAAACACATTATTTTCCACATACTGTACATTATAATATGTAAATGTTTGACACTAACTAGAACCTGAAGAAAAGCATTGTGCAAACATACATGTACATTGCCGTTAAAAAATTTGGGATCAGTAAGATTTTTAATGTGTTTTTTTTTTTTTTGGAAAGAAGTTTCTTATGGTCATCAAGGCTGTATCTATTTGATCAAAAATACAGAAAAAATATATTGCAATTTAAAACAAGTTTTCTATTTTAATGTACTTTAAAATATAATGTATTTCTGTGATGCGCAGCTGAATTGTCAGCATCATTACTCCAGTCTTCAGTGTCACATGATCTTCAGAAATCATTCTAATATATTGATTTATTATCAGTGTTGGAAACAGTTGTGCTGCTTAATATTTTTTGGGACCTGTGATATTTTTTCAGGATTCTTTGATAAAACGTTAAAAAGAACAGTGTTTATTAAAAAACAGAAATTTTGTGTTACAAAATACACTACTATTCAAAAGTTTGGGGTCTGTGAATTTTTTCTTTCTTTTTTTAAAGAATTTAATTTTGTTCAGCAAGGATGTGTTAAATGGATAAAAAGTGATAGTAAAGACTTATATTGTTAGAAAATATTTCTATTTTGATTGAATGTTGTTCTTTTTAATGGTTTATTCATCAAAGAATCCTAAAAAAAAATGTATCACAGCTTCCAAAAAAATATTAAGCAGCACAAATGTTTCAACACTGATAATAAATCAGCATATTAGAATGATTTCTGAAGCATCATGAGACACTGAAGACTGGAGTAATGATGCTGAAAATTCAGCGCTGCATCACAGGAATAAATTATATTTTAAAGTATATTAAGATAGGAAACCAATATTAGAAATTGCAGTAATATTTCACAATATTACTGTCTTTTCTGTATTTTTGATCAAATAAATACAGCCTTGATTGAGCATAAGAGACTCCAAACATAAAAAGTCTGCTGAATGGCAGTGTAGATGCTTACTTTGAGTCTGATTGGCTGACAGATAGTTTGGGGTTTGTTGACCACATTATAGTTGTGTATTACTTTACAATGTTCTCTCTGAATTCTCTGAAAAGCCACAGCAGAAACTGACTAATGGATCGTTTAACCACTGAATATGTCCGGCAGTGTCTGTCATTGTCTATTTTGCTAATCCAGCTTCTTAGTCACGCACACATCACATATTTATCGTTATTCGGGGGAAGATGGTTTTTTTGCACTCAGAACAAGATTTCTGCCAATTTGGGGCACAATTCAAAGTGGAATGACCGTGAGCCAAGTAATCCTCACTGACAATGCAACAATAAAATGTAGCATGCCATGGGAAATAGTGCATCCACTACTAGTGTTTTTTATGCTTAAATTCATATAATTTTATAACTTTATGTAATTTGAGTGCTTAACGCCATACTTGGAATTAGTGCTCTGCATTTATCCCATCCAAAGTGCACACGCACAGCAGTGAACACACACACACACCGTGAACACACACCTGGAGCAGTGGGCAGCCATATTTGCCGCGGCGCCTGGAGAGCAGTTGGGGGTTCGGTGCCTTGCTCAAGGGCACCTCAGTCGTGGTATTGAAGGTGGAAGAGAGCGCTGTACATTCACTCCCCCCACCTACAATCCCTGCCGGCACGAGACTCGAACCCGCAACCTTTGGGTTACGAGTCCGACTCTCTAACCATTAGGCCACGACTTCCCCCTTAATGTACTATGAACTCCAAGAAACACCGGCCATTCTCAAGTATAAAGGGCTTTCCTTGCCATTAATGCTTGGGTAACCCCTTATTTACATTGTTCACGTCTGTGGTGCATTACGGCTCCGATACGGCCACTCTAGACAATGCTTGTGTTTATATCAGCCACACCGCTGCACTTTTTTTTGGAAGTGTCCCAGAAGCGACTGTCCGCGCTGCTTCACCAAAGATACATGCATAGGTCTCCTTCGATTAAAAATAACGGTTAGTGTGGTGGCTGCAATTTACGTGAACCTACAAACATCTGTCACCATGACTTATTGCGAGAGGAAAAAATTACATTTTAGTCACATAACATCGGTTAATGGAAACACCGTCAATTGGCGATAGGTTTTTTATCGGCATAAAATATCGCAAAAGTTTTGCTCAGATCTGCAATGGAAACCTGGCTACTGTCCACAGCCATGCGCTCATCCTGTCTCACTCTAACTTGTCTGAAGACCATCACTGTCCATAGCCACATGCTCATTCTGTCTCACTCTCCTGCTGTCTGGAGACCATCACTGTCCATAGACTCACTCTCAACCTGTCTCACTGTCCTTTTGTCCACAGCCATATGTTCATCCTCTCTTACTGCCCTGTCTGGAGACAATCATTGTCAGTAACCCCATGCTCATCTTTTCTCACTCTTTTGCTGTCTGCAGACGTCAGTGTCCACAGGACCTAATACTGTAGAGGACCTAATACTGAGCCCTGTGGGACTCCATACTTCTGTTGGGTTGGACATCTTGCCATTAACACAAACAAACTAGTTGGATTGGTAGAATAGGCGATTAGATAGGTAGGACCTAAACCATACTAATGCCTGCCCACAAATGCCAGCATAATTCTCAGGCTTATCCAGGAGAATGTTATGGTCTATAGTGTCAAAGGCAGCAAGATCTAATAGCACTAGAAGGGAGATGCTTGTATTATCTGACCATGACTGGAAGTCATTTTTATGACTTGTATGAAGAAAAAGATAAATCCATAAAGTGCAAATCATCTCTGAGAATATAAATCAATACACACTGCAAAAATGCCAAATGTAGAAAAAGTGCATGCGGCATAATCACAAACAAATTGCACTTGAAAGTAAATTAAAAGTTACAGTGTTTAATCAGAGAAATGGCGAGTCATTACAACAAGAGGGATTACAGCACAGCACAGCACAAATACAAAGTCCAGGCTTTCCTTTTTAAAGTGTCAACTGTGCATATAAATATATATGTTTCATAAATACTGTATATATTTCAGACTGTCTGTGCCCATCCTCCTCCCCCATTAAAGTCATTTATACACTAAGCATTATGAGTGAATCTATTAATTCCAGTGATTGATCTCTATTTTTAAATTCATTGGTCAAAAGGTGTGGGATCCCTGAATGTGAAGTTTCAGTCATATAGCAGCACTGCCGCAAACTTATTCTCATGTCCGTCTGGGAATGCATGTTTCTTATGTAATGTGCTTTATACTGCTGTGATTCCTCTTCTGCATCGCTCTCCATGTTAGAGTCATGTCAGGGTAGATTAATGTCTTTTCAGGGTTGTTCATCATAAACTAGTAAGATGCTCTGAACTTCAGTATGTCTGATTTCTATGTCAACGCTGATATTTCACACATACAGTGAGTATAAAATGATGTGTTGTGTGATTATAGTAAACACGGGCTCTTATCAAATGATATTCAGATACCAGAAACTGTATGAGGTCCTGTTTAGTTGAACTGTTGCAAATGTGAAGGTCATATTTTTTAATCTCTATTATAATGTAATATGTATCTTCTGTTTGTGTTCACAGTAATGACTTCAGTAAGATGGTTGCAGAAGAGTACCTCAAATTCTTTGAGTTTACAGACATGACATTGGACCAATCACTCAGGTACATCTCATTCAATTATTGTGCAGTCATACAGTCACAGTGTGTGTTTCTGCTATTTTGCATTGTCTAAAATGTGGCTCATCTGGTTGTATGTTTACAGCCTTTAAATAATATCTGATGAAATTAAGTTTTATTTGTAAATGATTTAATTCACACATTTATTAAAAAAAAAATCTATATTTAGACAGATGTAGACAGATTTTTTGGGGGGAAATTCTATCTGGTGAACTATACATTTTGTCGCAAATTTTGTTATGGAGTGAAAACAAACCCAAAAACCTTTCGTAAATAAGCATGCAATAATGTATCATATAGTGTTTTCAAGTAAAAAAAAAAAATATATATATATATATATATATTTGTGAGTTAAATAATTTACAAATTTTTTTAAGCCAAAAGATAACAAAAGTAAGATTATTTATAATACATGAGTGGCATCGTTGCAAAAAAAAAAGTATTATTTAATATCAGAGTTGTAAACTGTAAACATACAACCAGATAAGCCACATTTTAGATATATATTTAAAATAACCTCATAATAAGTAAATGTTGTGAATGATATATTACAATATTGCAATTACGAATGCAACCAAAGAATGCTGAACATTATTATGTTGTTTGAATTTTTGAAGTTTGTGTTATTGTTAGTTATTTTTGGACCACGTCTGATAACAGTTGAGGAGTTATTCTTATCAAAGTTCAGATAATTGCCCAGTGTCCACAGACTTTTTCATTCATCGGTTTGTGTGGTTCTAGGTCTTTATTTCATCCTGTGGTGTGCCCACACACATCAGTAATGATTTTGCTGTGCTCGGAGAACTTTGTTGGCTCTTTTTGTCTTCTATCTTGTATCTGGACCTGTTACTGGACCCCTGATGAGTCTTCACACACAAGCTACAAGCAAGACGAAGTTCATGGTCATGTTATATTGCTGTTTTTGTGTTGCAGATGTTTTCTGAAAGCATTCTCACTAATGGGCGAGACTCAGGAGAGAGAGCGGGTGTTAATTCATTTCTCTAATCGGTACTATCAGTGTAATCCCACCGTCATCACTGCACAAGGTACTGCATGTCTCAACCTTATGTAACCTTTCTCGTTTACTCATTACTTACAAGATAAGCATTTCAGATCAATTGAAGATGTAAGGGATCATTATTATCCAGTGGTGGATGAAGTACTTGAGTAAAAGTACAGATATCCTAATAAAACATTACTCCAGTAAAAATATAAGTACTCATTTCAAATTTTACTTTATTTATTTTACTAGTAAAAGTACAAGTACTTGATTTTTTTAATGTAGTAAAGCATTTAAAGTAAAATGTACAGGTTGATTCATTGTTTTTTTCTAGCCAGCAGTAGTCAGACTAGTCATTGATCAGCACTAATAAGAAAAATTAGTGCATTCATTCAGTAAGCATTGATCTGCAAATAAGACACTATATATTTGTTTTATATCACCCTCTCCTATGAGAGAAAGAAAGAGAGTGTGGCATAATTAGGGCTGGGCGATATAGCTAAAAAATTTATCAATGATAAAATGTTTCATATCGTTCGGTATCGATAATTATTGACATTTTTTATATCCTTTTTTAAAACAAAGATCAATAGAATTTTTTTTTTAAATTTAACCACTGTATTTTTAAATTAACCCAATTTATTGAGACAAACAACAAATATTTTTTTGTTTTAACAGTCAAAAACAAAATAAAAATTAAACAAATATCTAATTTCTAATGTTTTATATGCAGATTAAATAGGTCTTAAGGAAACTTTTGGCTTGTCTCCTGAGGCCACCGGAGGGCGCAATGAGCAAAATAATGCAGCACATTTAAATTGTCAACGCAAGGAAATAACTGTCTATAAAAAACGTGCATTACGTCTAAATTAACTCATAAAAGTCAAATATAATTTCGTAAATTGCATAAACAATTATTAACAAAACAGCATCTTGTATTTATGCATTGCTTAATCCAAAGAGCCGAAGGGCCATTCACACAGACTGCATTTAAAAACATAAGAGTTTAAAAGGAATTAAGACGCTGATTGTACTATTTTTGCATTCAAATGCAAATGTTTATTTTAAATTTGACTAATATTCATTTTTTTAATTTACAATTTCCTCATCACAGGCAGGCACTGCACTCAATTCAGCATGTGTTCGTGTTTGTGTGAGCTGTCTGCGTCACTCATAGCACCTGCCTATATCCTGCACTATATTGAACATTTTTTCGGTCGATAAATATTGATACCGTTTTATCGCCCAGGCCTAGGCATAATGCAAAAAACATGAAACTAGCTCGGCTAATATTATCTCAAACAAAAAGTTGCCTGAGGACTATTTCTGTGTTATATGCTTTGGCATATAGAAGTTGCTCCATATGAAATCTATAAATAAAACATTTGTGGTTTTGCACAACATTAATTACCTGTTGGATAAAGTCTCTCTTCACTAATTCTCCATGAAACATGATTGGGCTTAATCGCTCATTCAGTATCACAGTGTCGTGTTTCTTCCATAGCAACCAGCTTAGTAACAGCTATGACCAGTATATGGGTAAAAAGCTAAACCATCTCCTTGTTGCTAAGACTGTTGCCATGGAAGTGATGTTAGACTTTCTCCTGATGCATAGATGAATGTGTGTGTGATATCAGTTATGATGAAAATAATGTTCAGTCTCTTTGACCTGTCTATGAGCGTGTTCACAGTGTGACCGAATGTTTCATTGATGTTTGCAGATGGAGTTCATTGCCTTACCTGTGCGCTAATGCTGCTCAACTCTGACCTTCATGGCCCAGTAAGTGACCTCTGACCGTCTGCCAGAGTTACCCGTGTTACCAGCGAAATGAAGACTGACAGTTTGTTCTGTCTTTGCCAAAAGCACATGAATGCAGTCACCGCTTGGCCTTATCAGAGCATGTTATCGGTGAATCTAATGATCCCTCTGAAGAAGGATATGTCTGGGTCATATTTCACCTCAAAATAAAAAGAAATAAGAAACTAAATGTGCTTAATTGATAATAACTGATAATTGTAAAAAGTCTTTTTGGCGAGGTTGAAATGTTGCCCAGAGATTCACCAACTAGTGAGTAGGATTGGGTATCGTTTGAATTTTATTGATTCCTATCGATTCCAGTAAGAAAAAAATCGGATTAAAAAAATTTACTTCAAACATATTTATTCTGTCTTTTTACAAAGTGTTCTGTTGCAGCTGAATCACATGAGCAGCCTACAGAACACTTTTGCCTATGGGTTTAACAAACAAAATACCACAGCAAAAACAACTAGACTAGACTAATATACATTTCAAATATTAAATTGTTAAACAAGTAAACAGTCAGTAATGAAATGGGAACAAACAAACCAATTAGCAATAGCATGAATAAATACAACTGTACAAATTTCAGGTACAGAAATTGAAATCAAAAATGTAAAAATACTGTAGTTTTCTTTTCATAAATAAAATATAGATTATTCCTCATTGAAGTTACAGAAGATATTCAGTGAATGATTTTCTTTTGTTCTTTGATTAACATTAATGACAGGCAGCATGTTTATTAGGCTGCTGTCTCTTTAACACCGAACACACATGGATCTAAAAATACTGTTGTACTTCACAACCGTTTACGTTCACTTAAGACAAAAAACGGCTGTGTTTATGATGATATACCTAAAGTATATGATATAAACATGATGGTTCGGTGCGTACCTCGGTTTTGGTGTCACAGTTCGGTATGGTTTCGGGACAGCAGGGGGAGAAAACTAAACATAAATGTTTTTTTTTTTTTTATTAAACAGCGGTTTACTGAACAAATAGCTCTTTCTTTAAATAAATTCAGTTTTAATTGAAATTTTCCTAAGAATAATAATTTACCTCAGCTTATGCTCTAAATTATAGAGAACCCTTTTAAGTTACTATAAGGTTACAATTAACAACAGAGCCCAAACCTAAATTTAATTACTATTTATTTTTAAATATAATAATCAACACTCAACTTAAAAATGTATACAAACATGTAAATTGCACATAATGCAGTTTTTATGATAAAATTTCAGTTTGTTGTTGAAATATAGGCTATTAATTTACACATTGACTGTTTATTTCTTTTTAACACTTTAACATTTCAGTCATACTGTCATGTGTTAATGTCTCATCTTTTCTTGTCTTTATCAGCATTTTAATCCATCTTGTAGATGTCCTGGGAACTAAGGTTCACTTAAAGTGGGAACTAAATGTCTTTTCCAACTTGAGAACTATATACAGTCACAAATAATTGTTTATTACACAGAATCTGTGCCAATATCATGGACCATATGTCAGCATCACTTGAGTGTAGTTTGGGCTCCTCCTCAATGCATCTTATAAATGTTGTCTATGTGTTTCATCCAGTCTGGTTTTCTTCATTAGTAACATACAATTTTATAGGTGTTGAATTTTATATTTAGCTCCTTGCATTGTTTCTTATCATGAAGACAACAGGTTAAGTAAAAATAGGAATATGCAATATAGCGCATAAATTTAGCAAAAATCAGGATTTAAGGAGTAAAGGGAGATTTGACTCCTGGTTAACTAATGGGTTGTGTTTAGTCACTATTTAGTGTGGAATTTTTCTACAATATTCACTCATGACAGTAAAATAGGGCATTCTATGTCAATCTACTGCAGTTTTTCCTCTCTTAGTCAGTAGAAAATGACTGAAAATGGTCATGCATGAAAAAAATAAAAATACCGCCATATACTGTGAAACCGGTATAATTTTGAAAAATACCATGATATACATTTTTGGTCATACCGTCCAGCACTAAAATAGCCTACGTTTTGATGTCCATTCATGTTTACTTCGTACTGTAGTAGTAAAGAGAAAGATAGATGGGTTCACGTGCTGCTTGAACTGAGGTGCTAATCTAAAGCAATCATTCATGCTGCATTAGGGAGCGCCGAAACCGGATTTACTGTTTGAATTTCATTATGAAAAAAATTCGGCAAAATTTTAAAGCTGATAACTTTGTTCATTAAAAAGTAACATAGCACGAAGCCTTTGCGATTACTGGACAGCAAGTGCGCTACAAATGATATGAAGTTCACGCGTTAACAGAACACAGCATATAGACTAAGATCTTGATAAAGCCATAGTATCGATTCTAAGTGAGAATTGTTAACGATATTACCAATATCCACTGTTGTAGTTTGTTCAACTTGTGCACGAAATAGTCACCTGCACTTGTACTTCTTCGCACGTCTCCGTCATTTCGATCTCTCTCATGCTGCACAATGGAGCCGGCTTTCAGCAGTTGTGCCGTCAACTCTGATGTGCGGCAGAGATGAGGACTGTTTGAAACACTTTTTTCCACTAAAACTTTGATGCGCATCGTCTCAGTTTATTATGTCAACATAAACGATGTGATCGCAAAACAATCAGGAAAAAAGACATTATGCACATTTTTAAATCATTACATGTAAATTTAGTCGCCACTGGCGATAAATCAATAATTTTGGTCACAAATGCGACCGTTTTAGTCGTAGTCTGGAGCCCTGCATGAGATGTTCATTCATGTTTATTTCGTGTTAAAACTAACAAAGTTAGTAGTAAAGAGTAAGGGATGATCACACTGCGGTTTGAACTGAAACGTTTATACGATCTGTCGCAACACATCAAAGAGCGCCAAAACCGCATTTATTGTCTGAATTTCCTGAAAAAAAAAATGGACATAATTGAAAGATGAGACTTTGTTTCTCAAAAGTAGCAATATAAAAAACTGGAAGTTTCCAATAAAGTTGCACTCGTGCAGTGGTTAAAACAATGCTGTATTTGTTAAGTTCACATGCGTACCGAACCGAAATACCCTAACTGAAAATTTTCGGTATGAAAACGTGTAACGTTACACCCCTATGATATACTGACGTGCATAATGGTCGGTAAATGTGAAAGAGAAATCCGTTCCGGCTGCAGTGGAAATGCACGCAACGGTTCGAGAACGGACACAGGTTCGGTAAGCTGCACCGAGACTGCTGCTCTCTGTGCTCGCAAGTTATTTCCCCTTCTGCACTTAAATTGTTTAAAATCACATTGAAATGTGAACGCATGAATCATTGAGTGGAATCGAAATGCTCATGTCTTATCGAATACTCGGTTCTTGGAAACTTTGAACCGGTTCTCGATACCCAAACCTACTAGTGAGTCAAGGATGTTATAAACTGTTTTGTTCTTAGATGTTTTGTGTTTGGCTTTATTTTGGATATTATCTGTGATCAAATTTTCAGGGTTAAACCTGTGAAATCTGCATGAATGTGCTTAAATATAAATAGCTCAATTCAAGCAGAGGAGGAAAACAGAAAGAAATGATTCAGATATGTGCCATTAGTAACTACAGTGCAGTGAAGAAGAAGAAAGTTCTGTACCCCCCACCGTTTCCTCAGTGAAATGTGAGGTGCATTCTGGGTTCTCTAAGAATAGCTCCTCTCATTGGTCTCCATGGAGTTTGATCATGTGTCTTGAAACTTACAGGACGCCGTGTTTTGAGTGTGACACGCTCAGTAGAACGCATGTGCCATGGAGACGTAGAGATTTCATGCCCACGCCGCAGCACTCCTCTAGACGCTTTCATTTCAAACGTTGTTTAGTTTCATGTCATGTGGGTGAATACAGCTGAAAGTTGACGCCCACACACAATACATGACTGCATTTGTGGAGGGAAGCGTTATGCATATCACACAGGTTATATAGAGACAGAGCAGGTGCTGATGGCTAAATCTCGTCAAAACCTGTCCTGGCTTGCCAAAATTTGAAAGATGAAAGAAGAAATGTATATTTTACATAAAGAAATCAAAAGTTACTTTGTGGAACCAATAAAGACTTCATTAATGCTATGTCTGTTAGCTTTGAGGTCAACTACTGCATTCCTGAAAGCTGACAAAATAAATGTATAGCAAATAGAGGCATTAAAATTAGCAGGAAAACGGTCCAGATTTTTGTCCACTTGCAGGCTCTTTTGCTTAACATGCGTAGCAGCTGTGCCATAACTGAAGCCTGTTGTCTTTGGTGTGTCCCACCCAAGTGTTCTGTTTCAACAGGACACACACTACCGTTCAAACGTTTGGGGTCAGTACAATTTTTTGATTAATTAAAAAAAACAAAACAATACTTTTATTCAGCAATGATGCATTGAATTGATCAAATGTGACAGTAAAGACTATATTGACTATATTGTTACAGAACGTTTCTATTTCAGTAAATGATGTTCTTTTGAATTTTCCATTCATGAAAGAATCCTGAAAAAATTAGGTTTCCACAAAAACGTGAAGCAGCACAACTGTTTTCAACATTGATAATAATCAGAAATGTTTCTTGAGCAGCAAATCAGCATATTAGAATGATTTCTGAAGATCATGTGACACTGAAGACTGGAGTAATGATGCTGAAAATTCAGCTGCACATCACAGGAATAAATTACATTTTAACAGATAAAAACTAGAATAGTATTTCACAGTATTACTGTTTTTACTGTATTTTTGATTAAATAAATTCAGTCTTAAGTAGAAGAGACTTCTTTCAGAAACAAAAAAAACCAGCACTTATCAAGCCATATCCTGTGGTCTTTCAGATTTGTTTTTATTGGGACATTTTTTTGTGACAAGACAATTAACTGCATTTTCCAGCAATGCAAAAATGTCATTATATTTAGCTATTTGTAATAGCTAATGGAAGTCATCCTGTTTGAGAAGGTTTTTTTTTTTTATATTTAAAGTAGCTTTAATTGCATTCATTATAACATACTTGATTTATTCACAATTTAATTGAAGTAGTCCTTTTCTGCATTACAATAATGAGAATGAGATTTTGGGGGCAGTGGAATAAACAAACGCGTTTGCATTGTATATATCTGTATAAAATCTGCTTACCGAGCAAGGCCCAAATGTTTTTTTTTTTTTTTAGAATTTGTTATTTTTGCAAAATAGCGTTTTATTCTCATTCAGTCTTTGCTGACTTTGTGATAAATCATACAGAAAGAGAAAAAGGGCTTGATGTGTTGTTAAAGTGATGGATGACAGGAGGCTACAGCATCGCTTCACCGATGAAACTGCAGCGTGAGATCTTGTGGAATCGTGTATTTCGAAGCAGCCTGTGTCTCTCTTTGATATCTCGTGCCAGTCTGAACATTTGTCAGTGCCATCCACCTACAAACTCGGCTGGTGCTGGCAGGAACAGTAAAGTCAGTGGAACAAACACCGTCTGCGCTTTATTTTAGAATGCAAACAGCCGCTCCTTCAGTCTTTGTCTGTGACATTATACAAGCAGCAATCTGATGCTGTGAAGGAGGAATCGAGGTTCAGACAGAGTAATTGTAGAAGATGTATAATAGCAGCAGTCGCTGTACAGTATGTGGCAACTGTAGGCGCTTGTGAAACGTTCCTCTGGAAATCTTACGGCGGGTCACAGTCACAGTGTTGTTCGTATTGTGAGATGTAGCAATTGTATGACTCTGTGACATTTTCTCTGCTTGCTTATATATGATCTGTTATACCAGCGCGATGAAAATGAAACATTTTCTTCCTCACGTATTTTGGTAATTTGCCTTCTCATAAAAACAAACACAGAACTACTGTGACCAAAACAAAGACAAATTATTGTTGGACCGGTATGCTGTAAGAAAATGCAAACTTTTGAGTCATTCAGTGAATATTTGTATTTTAATATGAAATGTTTTGTATTTAAACATGTGCACGCACTATATACAGTGCACAGCATAAATGAGCTCACCCTCTCTGAAAACCTAACAAATTCAGCAGTTACTTCGTACTTAGAAGACATGTTAAGGTTTTTCAGAGACATAATGTTCCTGCAAGTCTGCTTGATCAGTTACCAAAGCAGCATGTCAAAATTATTCAGGAAAATAAGACTTTCTTATCAAAATGATAAAATGTGTTGCAAAAATGAGTACACCCTCCTCAGAGTTACTAAATAGAACTAAATAAAAACAGGTATGTTGCTCCAAAGCATTGAAAGAGAAGTAAAAGTAAAATTAAAAGTGTTAAATAGCCCACTAAAGCATTCTCAGACTTCTTTCTTAGCACAAAGGGAGGACATTTTGGATGTAGTTTGTGATCAGGTGCCAAGAAGGGTCAGAGCAGTATGCTTAAAATGATGGAGGACATACTAAATACTAGAATATGATACATTTGTTGAATTAAATCGAGGGTGTACTCATTCCTGCAATCCTTCATTTAAACAAAATTGGCTAATTTACTTATTTTACAGATATTAAGGACATATATTTTTCTGTTTTTATTAAGGAAATGTTTCAAATTTCAATTTTGCCATCTTTCCATGAATCGTATTAGTAATCGTTAATCAGAGGGGTTTATTCATTTATGCTGTGCACTGTGATAGCTCCGAGCTCAACTGTGAAATAGCCCAGAGCAAATGCTCAGGGGACTTTTGTCATTAGTTAGTGATTACATACTGCAGTTAAATAATCTCATGCTATTACATTATCAGTTTCGGATTGTAATAGATATTCTTAATCCTGTACATTTAGTTAAAGGTGTCACCTCCTCCAGCAGTACTTAATTTATTACATGAGCTTGACATTATACAATGTCATACATAATTTATCAGACTTTTTGCTTTGCATCAATCAGTATATAAAATAAAAAGAGAAAACAATCAAACAATATGAAGTATTTTTCATTTGCAAAGTTAATGTATTTGTTTGTTTGTTTATTCAAAAATAGACATTATATGCAGACTACAGTTCCAAAGTGTGTTTTTTGTGAGTTTTAAAAGAAGTCTCGTATGCTCTTCAAAGCCTGCATTTATTTGACCAAAAATAGAGTAAAAATTATGTTGTGAAATATTCAAATTTAAAACAACTGTTTTCTTTTTAAATATATTTGTTATTTTAACCAACCAGTATTTAAATCTCTTAATTGCTTTTGAACGTGTCATGTGTCACTGCTTCTGATAAATGTGCTAGACAACCTTAAATACAATATAAATAGATAGTTATTGGAGACTCAATTGTATCATCTTTTTATATCATCATATCACCCAGCAATAAAACTTGCTCTGTGGTAAAGCACAAAGACATTTCTGTAAAAGTGCTTCGAAAGAATGCATGGTTAGACTTTATTTTAAGATGTCCTTGTTACAGTGTAATTATACATTTAAGTCCTGAGTAATATTAATTAACTACATATATTTACCATATGGTTAGGATTAGGGTTACTTGCATGCAATTATGCATTATTTATTGTTATTACAATAGTAAGTACATGTAATGTGTAACAAGGACACCTTAAAATAAAGTGTTACCGAATGCATATTTTAAAAAGCACTCTACACATTTTCAAATGTAATTTAAAACGGTTTACTTTGATAAATAGAAAGTTCAAAATGTATCCATTTATTTGAAAAGAAATAATTTCTAATACAAGTCTTTATTGTGTTTTTTAATTGATTTAATGGATCATTACTGAATAAAAGTATTCATTTCTTTAAAAAATGTTACGTTAGTGTTATTTACTGTGTTCTACTTGGAATTTCAAGAAACAATTACATTAAAAAAAACAATTTCATAATGATAAATACTGTGATATAAGGTTTTGGCCTCCCGTCTTATGTTCCTTATGTTTAATGGCAGTTTGTAAATTTGATGAGAAAGCAGGACTGACTGATTTACAGCCATTGTAGGAGTGCATGCTGGGATGTCAGCATGAATTCATTAGAGATCGCGTCGGACTCGCAGAGTTAAATCAGGGTGATGCAGTGCCATCCTGTCCCATTAACAGCCCAATAAATGTTTCTCATGCCCCACAGAATATCGGGAAGAAGATGACGTGCCAGGAATTCATCAATAACCTGGATGGACTCGATGGAGGACAAGATTTCCCCCGGGAGCTGCTGAAGGTACGTCTCAAACAAATCAGCGTTCCTCTTTGAGATGACGCGTGAAGGGATACATGACATTAAAAACTGGCTTGATGGATGCAAAAATATTCAGAAGAGAGTTCAGCTGCTCCAAGTCCTTTGAACCTGGTGATATCCTATAACACACAATGCTGTGTACTTTCCCTTGTTTTCATAAGATCATCTGATCTTTACTAATCAGTCCCCGTCAACCTGATGTTTGTGCACTTGATACAAGCTCAGGACAAAAGCGCTCTTGACTCGGATTCATTAGTAATAGATGCTGTTATTGGAGACAGACATGGATATTTGGAGACATCCTGAACGAATGCAAGATTCTCTTCAAACTGCTGCTCCACCATGACCATAGTTAAAAGAGAAGACTGAAATAAACATATACAAACATCTCGTGGCAATACTAAGAATGCAATGATGCGTGATATCAACTTGTGTGGCTAGAAGCGTCTATGTTCACAAAAAGACAGGACAGAAGCATGAGAGAAATGTGTTTCACAGCAAAGTTTTGTTACTGTCATTCACTTTTTATGTGGAGTTAATTGTTTATGCAAATATTCAGTTCTTGAGTTGTTTGTGTCGTAAGTGATAGGGCTGTCAAAATGTCAAAATTTTCCACTTAAATATGATCAAAATTCGAATTATATTCGAATTTAAAAGGCATAATTTCAGTTAGGGGGGAAAAAGCTGTTGGCTTCTCTCCTGAGGCCACAAGAGGGCGCATCGAGCAAAATATTATCCACGTTTCTTTAAAGCGTAATAAAATTGAACTTACATTAATTTTACATGGCTTTCTAAACATGTCGCTCTCTTGTGCGAGATGCGAGTGCAATGCTGATAGATGCCCCGCTAGAAAATGTGATAAATATGCGTTCTGTGTGAACGGCTTGGTTTCAGTTTCACCGTAAACAACATCTTCTCCACACTGATGCTCTTGTTTTCCGCTATATATTGAATGAACAACGTAGCAGCGCCGCATCTAGTGGGTTCAACTGGATAGGCTAACAAAAGCATTAAAATGCAATGACACTTACATTGTCGTCGCATCTCGTGCGCCACTGATAAGGCTGCCCGACGGCTGTCAAATTCCTAACCAACGTTTTTGCATTCGAATGTGGATTTTTTTTTTTTTAATTCGACGAATATTTGAAATTATAATTTTTTTTTGACAACCCTAGTAAGTGATGCTCGCAAAGATTTAAATGTATGCTTTTGCTGGTGCTAATCTGAAGTGTACAATGCATTCAAGATCTACTGTGTTTTTCAGTTCTTTCATTCCGTGGGAATCAAGCCCATGACCTTGCTGTTGCTGGCGCTTTGCTGTATTGTTTGAGCTACAGGAACATGAAAAGATGCAGTAGAACAACAAAAATGAATGCAAAACTGTTCATAACCATATTAAATACCGTATTTAGAAGCTTCTTCAGCCAAAAAAGATGTAATGCTCATACTTAAATTGGAATCCATACTGTATATATTTAGCTTTTTTCAAGAGGGATTATAAATTGACTTAGAATTTATTAAAAAATCAGTTGGATTTATTTAGAACACAGATTATCAGTTCATCATTTGTGAGTTCATGACATGATCATGGCAAGGAAACTTGGATTGATTGTGATTTAAATGATCACTTCCACTTTTCGTGATATGGTTTGATTCACCATCAGCAGAGCTGCATAGATTACTTACAATTTGTAGTCCATTACTGATTACATGATGGAAACTGTATTTAGTAATGTAATCTAAGTTACTTATTGTAAGTAATGTAATCTGAATACTTTTAGATTACTTTATCTAACTTGTTTAAATTTACCATTAGATGCACCATATAGATAAAAAAAGTGAAGAGAAATAAAATATATTCCTTTGTTTTTGTATCAACACCATAAAATGCATTGAACATTACATTACACCAGGGTTTCCCATAGTGGGGTTAATGTAAGAACTGCAGTGGGTTTGTGAGTTGATAAAAAGCTATTAATTAATTTAATCATAAAAAAAAAAAAACTAATTTAAACACTTGAAAACTAAAAATATCAGAAAAAAATACCAGAAAAAGTCAGTTTGACTATAAACAACATCAGAGAATTATAAACATGCAAATGTGTTGTTAAATTAATGAAATATTCATTTCCTAAATTTCAAATAAAAATTTTATTTTAAGGGGATTGTCTGACAAAAACATTTGGGAATCTCTGCATTATATGAACAAACATTAATTAACATGAAAACAGCAGTGACATTACATGCCCCAAATCTTCCAGGTTTGAAATATTTCTGTCCAGAGGTCACTGGATATGATGAAGACATTGTGTTTCATAGCTGTACATCACCAGTGTTTAGTAACTTGTATAATTATTTGTTTCATACATGGTCTAATTGCTTTAGAGGTGTTCCCCCCAAATTCAGAAGCATGGTTTGCAAATTTAAAGGGGTGGCATGACGAAGCGGATATCGTCCTCTTTTGGAAGACCAAACAAAGTAGTTTCGCTTTCACAACGAAACATACAGCTCTTCACGACATGGCGGCGGCGGCAACAATAAAAGAAGACGTAACTTTTATTCTCGTTGTAGTATTTACAACACTGTTCCAGAACAGTTTAACCCAAATATTCGTGTGTGTGCAACGCATTTTACGGAGGACGAGGACTGTTTCCTGGGAGAGTAGCCTACAATGCCGGTTGTGATGATTCAAACGCGAGTTTTGGGCAGTACAAAATAATGTTCTTTTTAGCAGCATCATATGACCCCTTTAATACATGATATTTGTGAATATATTCAAAGCTAATTGGTATGACACAGTATAGGACCTTTAGAAAGGAAAATTGAAAAAGAGAGAGAGTAGAGAAAATAATTAAGCAGAATAAGCAAATTATGAATAAATTACTGCCATTGTGAATATGTAATCCTGTAGTCCATAAAAAAGTAACTGTAATCTGATTATGAGCAATTTAAAACGTAATATACTTTAATTATGAGTGCTTAATTTTCGGAATTTGATTACGTAATCCAGATTACATGCAACTGCCCAGCCCTGACCATCAGATCTGTGGCCCACCTGCCAGACAATCCTTGTCCCATGTTTCCTCTGATATGTCCGGTTCTGGCACCATCACTGCAGCCAAGACAGGCCAAAACAGCCCCATGTGAACTCGGCCAAAATCAGCGGACTTAAATAATTAAATACCCCCCCGCCACCACTAACTCTTCCGGATAGTGCACCTTTTATGTCACGCTTTAATAAAATGAATACACTTCACACACTGACAGGATGTGTATTGAATGCTTAATAAGTTGGCAGTAACTTCAGTAAGCACTTTATAAGGCGTTATATAAAGCTGCACCAAAAGCGAGTGCCCTTGCCGAGCGTCTGTCGTGACTGTCCTCTGCCAACTCCATGAGCTGGCTACTTTATGAGCTTTTTATGGTCCGCTCGCAGGTATCACCACACTGAATGACTCACAAGCTGCCTGCCTTAATGAGAGAAGAGTGCTTCATTTTGGTGTCAAGGTTCACTGAGCCAATCAAATCAATATTGTGTTGTAATTAATCAGCAATAAGAGACTACAGGTATTAAAATCAACACAATTGAAAGGGTGCCCAAACTTTTGCACAGCCTATTTTTCACATTTGACTTTATTTCATACAATACAGTACAGCTACACTAAGAATTGAACATGTCTGAAAAACATCACATTATGCAGCTTTTTCTAGAAACTGAATGGCATATCACTATAATATTTTCTTATAAAGAAAGCTAATTATTATGCAGCCTCAGAGGGGTGCCCAAACTTTTGCATAAAACTGTATGTCTTTTTGATGTTAGGTCACACGAATTCTTGCAGTGGATGCTGTTAATCTAGTCTAGGTTTAGTTAGTTCAGTGCTGTGGAATTGCCTTGGTCATTTTGGCATCTAGCAAACCAATCAGACAGCTTTATTAAGTTCTGAGACGGCAAGGTCAGAATCATAAGTTGTTTTCCAGCTCATTTCAATGGCACTTTTTGAGTGAATTGTAGCACAAGGTCAAGTTTTCAGTTGTGTGAGTCACCGTCTTGTTTTCTGCTGTAAAATCAGCCTGCCACAACTCAAACTGTATTGATGGATCATTTTGTCCTTTCATATTTCTTGGTTGGCATCTGAAGGAACTCTGGTAAATTGGTGACTGATCCGCATAGAGCCAGCAGCACCTTTGAAGCAGAACGTAATGTTTTATGGTATCATAAGTTTGGGGGAAAAGTGCTTCTAATTTTACTACATGTTATCTGGAGCGCAGAGCGGCTTATTAAATGCACATATATATTTTGGGGCTGTCAACTTATGTGATTAATTACATATCAGTAAATGATGCAAACCCGCTTTATTTATTTATAAACCAAAATACATCAGTGACCTTCTGATTCCTTACTCTCCTCAAAGAGCACTTACGTCTAGTAATCAGCTTCTTGCAGTTTTATAGATGGTCAGATCACTCATGCATACTGTTTCCTATGCAATGATGTTAGCCAATCATAACTGTGGCCGATTACTGACAAGCCTTAAAGGACCCGCCCCTTAAAAACAGGTCGTTTTAGAGAGAGGCTCAGAATGAGAGTTGAAAATAATAATTTTTCCAAATATTTGTTTTTTTGTGCAAAAAAACTTTATTAACATTATAAGTAAACCTCTAGGAACATAAAATAATAATTTTTTAAAAATCCATGTCTTGACCCCTTTAATGTTTCTTCCTATAAAATAATACAAGCATATGAAAAACTACTTAAGGTAGGTTATGCAAGGTTTTTTCTGCACTGTGATTTAAGGGCAGTTTTATCACCGTAAGAAACATTGTGGCTTGTTAAGAGCGTCTTTTCAGAACAACTGTGGAGACAGACTCAAATAAATTGAAAGCATCAGTGTCAGTAAATGTGAAAGACTGTGTGTCTCCGTTTGATTGGCAAACACCACTCACATGGAACAGTTTGTCACATATCTCTTGCAGTATTAAAGTCTCTTTTAATATATCAAATATCTCATTTCTCAGTCTGCTCTAGTTACACACAGTCATTTGGTGGCTGACCATTATGTATTATTGAAATGTTCACAAGTTTAATGTTGCTGTGTTTATGATTATAGCCTTGTTTGCAGTTGTGACGTACGTGGCGGATCATCTTGACACAACTGATATCCAGAAGTAACCGTATATTTGTGTAACAGTATTAGCTAGTGAAGACTATTGTGAAAAATGCATTTCATTGATAGTCTTTAGCCATAGCTAACTTAGTTACTCATAGCTGAGCCTTGCTTGTTATTGGAATGCATATTAGTGGTGCATTGTTACATTTGAAATCAAATACTTCCCTTCTACTGTATATATGATGTGAAAAACAGTATGGCAAAAAATGCCCAAATTCATAGTAGACAAAAAAAACGTGTATTTTACCCCCTGGAACGCGATTTTTACCGGTGGACCCCTAGTTTTGAGTAGTAATTGGGTGGGTTTTGTTGTGAAAACCTGGCAACCCTGGCACGCTACATGTGGAAATGTTTGAAAGCGTATATATGAATGTACTTCAAAACGGCACATGGGAAATTCAGGGCTCCAGACTGCGACCATTTTTTTTCTGCCTGTGCGACTAAATTTTGTGAGCGGTCGCACTGGCACGACCACCGTGCTGTTTAACTCATAAGCGCTGCCATTTCTGTTGCATATGTGAAACATCAAACGGTAAATGAAACCGAAAGCATAACGAAACCGCGCTACTCGTTTGAACTGTGCAGTGCTTCGAGTGTAGAGCCTGGTTTATACTCGCCGCGTCAGCACGAGCGCGAAGGTGCGCGCAGCAAAAATGACGCGAATATTGAGGAAAGGATGGATGGTTTTCATGCTAAAGTAAAGTAAAAGACCGCTTCTTAAACCAAAGGTGAACATGTTGGTATTCTTGGGCTGGAAGCTGGTATGCTTACATGGAAGTTCATTCAACAAATCAGTCAATATACTACTGTGATTGTAGTTGTTAAATAAAAATGTCATACATATCAATTCATGCATCACCTAATTTCATCGTAACATATAGGTCTTGCCTACAGAAAAGAACATTTGTGTATATGTTTAATCTATCTAATATTGTGTTGGTCATGCTATACAATGATTTATAGCTTGTTTTTTCTGCCTGTGCGACTAAATTTTGTGAGCGGTCGCACTGGCACGACCACCGTGCTGTTTAACTCATAAGCGCTGCCATTTCTGTTGCATATGTGAAACATCAAACGGTAAATGAAACCGAAAGCATAACGAAACCGCGCTACTCGTTTGAACTGTGCAGTGCTTCGAGTGTAGAGCCTGGTTTATACTCGCCGCGTCAGCACGAGCGCGAAGGTGCGCGCAGCAAAAATGACGCGAATATTGAGGAAAGGATGGATGGTTTTCATGCTAAAGTAAAGTAAAAGACCGCTTCTTAAACCAAAGGTGAACATGTTGGTATTCTTGGGCTGGAAGCTGGTATGCTTACAAGGTTGGAAGTTCAACAAATCAGTCAATATACTACTGTGATTGTAGTTGTTAAATAAAAATGTCATACATATCAATTCATGCATCACCTAATTTCATCGTAACATATAGGTCTTGCCTACAGAAAAGAACATTTGTGTATATGTTTAATCTATCTAATATTGTGTTGGTCATGCTATACAATGATTTATAGCTTGTCTTTGTTGAATAATACAGAACATAAACAGCTTTAAAAAATAATTGCATATTAAATCGCAATCGCAATATTGGTAAAAAAAAATCGCAATTAGATTATTTTCCAAAATCTTCAGCCCTAGACAAAAGTACCCGCAAATGCAAATGAGGTGCTGCTCCTCCCGCCTTTTCTAGAATAGGGCTGATGCATTTACAGCTCCTACTTCAGATACTCTGATAAAAAACATCTGTTTGGTTTTGATTATCATGTCGCGCTGAAATCATGTGTTTTAAACCATATTAGTTTAAACTTCTGAAATATGGTTTTCTGAGCGCACACATCTGAAGCAGGCGGTTCAGCGGTTGCACATGGCATGTGATAAACTAAGTTTTAAACTTCTGAAATATGGTTTTCTGAGCGCACACATCTGAAGCAGGCGGTTCAGCGGTTGCACATGGCATGTGAGTACTAAACTAAGTTCTCTTTCATGTCTTATTGTGCTTAAACTGTCAAATACACACAAGTTTATGTTAAAAACAAACATAAGTCTGTGAAGGTAAACAGCTGGGAGAGATATTGCGTGTTTATGTTAGACCTGTGTATTAAGTGACAGCAGCGCAATATACAGTACCTATACTGCTGTTTATGCTGTTAATAAAACCAAAACAATAAAATAAAAGCAGAAAATCACTCGCTGCTCTGGACTGAATAACATCTATAGCTGTAATAAGAAGACATGTCTTACTTAAATGCTGCTTTTAAATGCTCTAGCGTGCAGATAAACACGAGCGGATTGTGTGCGGTTCACTCAGGGTCTGCTAATACAGCTGTGTCCTTCAACAGTCGTGGGCGGGGCTTGTAAAACGTGACATCACATTTTACAGATTCTGCGAACGGCTTGTTCTGAGACACTGCTTATGATTTATGGGGATTAAAAAAGGAGCGGGTGGATTTTTATCATTATAGGGTGGTTGTGTGCACACCCTGCCAATTTTGCTGTGAATTTTGCATAAAAGGTGGCCTTTAAATATTACTGGGTGTTCACACTGATAGCAGTCTGTGTCGGTCATGTGATCCACCTGATTATAGCGGTGGAGTGGACCCGTCATCCTCCAGCAGGCATAGTATGCAAGCTCAGCTGTAAACTTACACATGTAATGCCAAGTTCACACTACAGGATTTTAAAGGAACACGCCACTATTTTTGAAAATAGGCTCATTTTCCAACTCCTCTAGAGTTAAACAGTTGAGTTTTACCGTTTTCTAATCCATTCTGCCGATCTCCGGGTCTGGCGGTAGCATTTTTAGCTGCAGCTTAGCATCTGATTCGACCATTAGCATCTCACTCAAAAATGACCAAAGAGTTTCGATATTTTTCCTATTACCTAGCTGGGGACTATTTTCAGGCGCTGCGTAATATCATTGCGCCTGCTGCACCCATGGTACGGCAGCAAAATTCCTTGATTATTACGCCGGAATGAGAGTATGGGTCCTAGCCATATCGGCCTAGAAAATCACAACTTTTCATTTTCCGTCGGTCTTAGTACACGATGTAACTACAGAAGAGTCAAGTTTTAAATAGGAAAAATATAGAAACTCTTTGGTCATTTTTGAGCGAGATGCTAACGGTCTAATCAGATTCAATGATCTATGCTAAGCTACAGCTAAAAGTGCTACCGCCAGACCCGGAGATCGGCTGAATGGATTCGAAAACGGTAAAACTCAACTGTTTAACTCTTGAGGAGTTGGAAAATTAACCTATTTTAAAAAATAGTGGCGTGTTCCTTTAAGCCCGATTTGCACGTTAACGAGCTCGCCGACAGATCGGGCTGTGATCGGGGGAAAATCAGCGGGTGATCGGCGCTCGGCAATCTTTATGTGTGAACAACTCAACGATGCATCCAGAGAGGCTCGCTGAAGCGTCGCCGACGCCTCGCAGATGACAAAAAAAAAAAATCTAGCATGCTAAATATCTGGACCGGTCGGCCGACTCAACATCACGTGGTGTCAGGTGTCGTGATGAGCTACAGCTAATGAGAGAGCAAGGCATGGGTTGAGGTCAGCGGAAGAAAAACAGCAGCAGCAACACGGCTTTAAGAAAAGTTTGGACACAAGAAATGGAGCAAATTTTTTCATCAAGCAAACAGGTTGCAGCACTAATTTCTTCCCGATGTTCATTTTAACTTTAATTTTCAACTCCTGTTTCACTTGTTGTTTCGTGTCATTCCCGTTCAACTTCTCGCGTGTGTTTTCGTGACAAAACGTGGTTTGGGGACAGGATAGAGTCGTTGGGTGACAGAGATGTTGTCAGCTCATGTAGTGTGTGACTCCCTGTAGCGAATCATTTACGTAGTGTCGCGTAGTGTGAACACCACAACGACTTCAAGACAGACAATCAAGTCATGTAGTCTGAACAGCACAGCGATCTGTCCTGTAGTGTGAACTTAGCTTAAGGAGGAACTAGACATGGCCCAGGTCTAAAGTCCAAATGTATAGCGTTTGAATGTTCAGGTCCTGCTCTTGTCCTGATGTACTGAAATACTTTGAGATCTTTGCGATCTTTGGATTTGTTGGAGGTCTGACCTTTAAAACAGAGACATGAGTGACTGAACGCCTTCACGTAATCAGACACCAATCACTGCCGCCACACTTATGACGCTCTATTCTTATCAGACCTATTTTTGCTGGACTCAACACACATAATGCTGAAGGTGTTTGCCAAGCTCTTGGGCAAGACACGATGACCTGTGATGAATTCAGCAGAAACATAAACCTTCATTTTCAACACTAGATCTATTGTATTGTCATTTTAAGCCTGGCAAACAAATGCTTTGCTGGTGAAGTGTGCTTGTGCATCTTTCTTTACAATAAATGACACCTGTATTGCTCACTTGTCTTTATCGCTCTACTTAATTGTCAGTTTAATTAATCTCTCTGCATATCTTGTTAGAGACTTTGATACATATTCATTTGGAGAGAACTGATTCTGATTGTTCTCCTGCTAATCCAGAACCACAAAATGTGACCTTTGTGGAAGGAAAGAGTCTCTAGAGAAGAATGTTACTGAAATATTGATATTCTTGTTAATGGAATAATCTCGACTCATTCCTTGGTCCACAGGGAAAGCTCATATTACATCTTAATCATGTGTCATAACCAATCCAATTAATCGCTCATTAAACCACATCATTAAAGGGTTTTACCACATACCCAAGGATTTTTTAATGTCCTGAAATTGAGGTCATCAGATGTTTTGGATTCACACTAGTGTTAATTTTGAAATTTTAATCCCGTGTTAAATGTCTTTGTTAGTTTTTATCATATTTAGTCAACCTTATCCTATTTAGTTTTAGTCAAGTTTTAGTCGACTAACCCCCGGTTTCACAGACATGCATTCCGTTACACCAAATACACAAAATAATGATCTTTAAAAAAGCATCATATGACCCCTTTAAAATATATCAGTGCCTTTGTTTTGTCTCAAAAAGCACTTTTTTTCTAAGCACGTTATAAAAATTACTTAAATGTCCTAATTGAACTATGGCCTAATCCTGGTTTAGTCTAAGCCTTGTCTGTGAATCCGGGCCTAAAAGTCTCAACATTTTAGTCTAGTTTTAGTCAAAGAAAACCTGAAATATTTTACTCTAGTTTTAGTAAATAAAAACTTGATATTTTAGCAATAAGATTATTATTAATTAACCATACAGCAGTATTAATTTTGGCAGCCATTTATAATTGTCTTAGTCTTTATTTAAATTGTTTTTGGTAAAGTTTTTATTTTTTTTAATACATTTTAGTCTCTTCTTTTTTCGTCAACGAAATTGCATGTTGATATAGTCATAGATATTGTTTATTGACCTTATTGTCGTCTCATCTTTGTCTCATCTTAGTCATGGGAAAAAAGCTCATCAACGAACATTTTTCATCATAGTTTTCGTCAACGAAATTAACACAAATTCACACAAGGGAGACAACGCAGAATTTGACATTACCTTTTGATATTCTTGCATTTGGCAGATGCATTTAGCCAAAGCTACTGTCAGAAGTTTTTTTTTCTTTATTTAAAGCCTTTATGTATAATGCATTATAAATGTAGTTTTAATACATTAATTATGCCTTGTAATGCACCTTATAATGCATTTTACAGTCTCATGAATAATTGTAACCACAGTTAATACTTTATAACACTTATCAATTCATTGTTACATTATGCGTTTTAAATTTGGTAATAATTATTTATGACAAGATACAATGTATTACAATGCACATTATAATGCATTGTGTGGATTGTGTGACACTAAATAGGAGTAATTTACATTTTAAAATATATTAAAATAGAAAACTAGAAAAATTACTTTAAACTGTAATAATATTTCAGAATATTATTGTTTTTACTGTATTGATCAAATAGATACAGCCTTGGTGAGCAGAGACTGAATGGTAGTATAGACAAGCTATGCCATTTTTTCTATGCCAATGTTTATGCATTCCCTGGGAATCAATCCCATGACTTTGGTTTTGCTAGAGCCATGGCTTACTGTTTGAGCTGCAGGAAAGCCTTGTTTGACATGATGGTGTAGTCGCCAGTGTGTTGATTATTTATGATATTCCCTGTGAAAAATGACAGTAGCTGTGAGACCAACTAAACTGCATAGGTTTATTGTGTTTTTAGTGTGTGCTGTGAAATGAAAGCACATACAGCGCTGTATGGCACTATACTGGTGGAAGCGAATGGAGGTTTATTCTGAGCAGCGGTGAATTGACCTGTCTGTGTGTTCTCTGCGCCGCACTGAGACGGGCTCCACTGCTGCCAGCGTTTCATCCTACACAACATTTCAAGGCTGCGCATAGAAACCGCATGCTTTATTTTTATAGGTCTCCTGTACATTTTTATGAAGCATTGTGTTATGCATATGAATTTAATGTCTTTGAGTTGCATGAAGCATGGTTATGTTTGGCAACAGTGGGATGCTATGGCTTCATGTCTAATAAATCTAATTCTGATGGTGGCCGAAATATTATTCAGTGTGAATCTTTCTCAATGCATGAATTATCAAGTAGAATCAAAGATCCTGAAGTGCATGCATGCTGCCCATGAACCTGTAGGTCGCACTGAGCTGTGCTGCTTTAATGAGGGTATAAAATAAGGTGAGTTTAATGGTCAGCAGGCAAATAAACAGACCCTATAAAGATTTCATTCAGTTAGAGTACATCAGCTGTAAAGTGCTTTAATTCAATATATCAGACGCTTGTAGCTGTGTGATGAAAAGTGTCCACAGACGACAGTTATGCACATTCACCATGCCGTAACCAGGTGCTATATGACATGTCATTTTTTAGTTCTCAATGAAGCAACAAAGTCACAGTCAATTAGAATATTTTTGACTTTCACTGTGGGCTGACTTTTTAAAAAATAAAATGGATTTTTGTCAGTGTTTGGTCCATATATCACCAAATAATGCCATATTTGCATTTCTGGCATATTTTAATTAAGAACATCGGCCAAGAAGTTTATCTGCTTGGCTGATAAGTGTCAGACTTTTATTTAGACAGCCACTAGGGTTGTGACGGTGAGGAAATTTTCCCACCGGTTAATCGACGAGTGACAACACCGGTAATACCGGTATCACCGTTGGGTGGGGGTGGTGTTAGTTCGTTTGAGTTTCACTCTTTTCTTCGCTTTCAAATGGCTTGTAAAAGTGCCGTGCGCATTTTACTTTCACTTTCAAATTAGCGGCAATTCGGCGTTGATTCAATTCAAGCAACAACAACGTCAAACTCAGAACTTTTATTAACAAAACGAATAAAAAGACACCATATAGGCCTATGCCTAAAAAAATAACAAATTACTTAGGTATATAAAAGGTATATAAAACTGAGCAAACCAAAAATCAGCAAACACCGTGGAACCAAATAAATAAGAAACAGAACGTTTATTAGCAAAACGAATAAGAAAGCTTGGAGGCACGGCATATACACCTTGATGTAAAATAAAATAAATAAAATACACAAAGTTTAAATAAAGTAATCAGCAAACACTGTGGAACCAAATAAATAAGAAACGAATGTTTAAAAAAACTTCCAGTCAATAGGCTTTTCAAAATGTAAAATTGCATTTGCATTTCCTTTCTAAACAATCTTCTGCCATCGTCTTGTCTTTCTCACCTCACTCTTGTCAGTCAGCTCGACTCACTCTCCTCACGTGATACATATACGGTGCCGCGGTAGGCAAATGACGTAACCGGTGTTGCGGCTTAATACCAGTATAACCGAAAACACTGTCTAGCCTAACAGCCACTAGACTTTTATTTTGATATAAATGTGAATGCTAGTTTGTCTAATAAATTATTAGATCTGTTAAAGAAAGTAAATGGTATATGAAATTATAACATTTAATATTAGTAATGGGAAGGCAAATGCTATAGTACCTTCTCATATATATATATCGGCATCAACCATAAAAAAAAAAATCCATGTTTTTGTGCATTGGTTATCATAATGGCTTATAAAAAGACAATCAAAAGATTGATCACTTGATTTTTTTTTTTAGTTGAACAATATCAATTTACAAACTCAAATGGGGAACAATAAAATGCATATGACAAAATATACACTTTTCCATCTTCATCATACATAAATGCCCATGTGTGTGTATATATCTCTACATACAATAACAACAAACAAAACAAACATTCTTTAAACATTTCAGTTACCAGTCTTAAAAGGAAAGAGCCTCATACATGGTTTTATACAATTCCCCAAGGGGTTGATTATCTTTGGATAAGTGTTTTAAAGATTCTAAGTATTTTTTGCATTCATTTTTAAAGCAATTTAAAGAGGGTGTACTGTTATTCCACTTACTTTTGTGTATATGATATTTACCCATTGTAATAATGTTTAACATCAATGACATCTTTTTCGGAAGACCATCTGCATAAACCAAAACCTGAAAAGATTGATCACTTGTTGCTCTTGTTGTGCCTCTATTTAGAGCGCAGTGTAAATTTGTCTTCACACTCACAGCAATTAAATCATTCTACTCTACTCAGGTGTTCATCTGCAGTGTCCAGTTGCATCAGCTCCACTGTCTTCACTCAGACGCTGTATAACAGATATATTTCACTCCTACTAAATCATAATATTGTGCCTGTAGTCCTAAATGACATTTTAAAAAGTCTCTTTGTTTTCATTTAGAATGTGAAGTGTTGTTTATCTGTACGAGTTGAGATTAAGAAGCACGAAAAATTATGCCATTGTTAGACTTTATTCCTTCAGGCACATAATGGGACATTTCTGGCATTACGGATATGATATACTTTGAGCTTAATCTTAATTAAAAGTTTAATATGGCAGAAATTATTTAAGAAAACTAGTTTTTAAGAAAAATAACCATTTTATTTTATAGTACAACAGTAAAATTTCACTACTATTTAAGTTTTAATTTCTTTGTTTACAGATGTTAAAATATGAAACATGTCCATAAAAACTCGAAACACGCTCACTCTGGTGAACTGTAATCCGCACTGCGAGTGTTGTTAAACTCAGCGCAGAAAATGCATTCATGTTCCTCCCGTTTTTTAGCAAAGCATAAGAAGTGAAGCAGAACTATCACAAACAGTTTAGAGATTAAAATAATTGTGAAATAGGTAAAAATAATAAACAGATGTCTAATTTTAAATAAACACTAAAAACCGAGATGACAAATTTACTTCAGTCACAAATGTACTTTTGCAATGGTTAAATAGATGTTCAGCAATATCTTCAAAAGATTTTTGAACTTTGGCACATTTTTTCTCTATATAGAGATGATATGGCAAGGAAATAATTTTGTAAATTTTGTTACGTGGAAATGTTTAAATCTTGTAGTGTTACAGTTAACCCCGCATTTGTTGTGAAATTAATGAACATAGCCTATCTCAAACAGTTTCCGTAACATTTGAATTTTCCGGTGTATGCAATCTCATGCAGAATACAGCGCATTGAAGTGAGCAAGTTTCTTCTCATTAATAATGCTGACCGATCGAGCCTTTTAAAAATGACGTCGCTCTGAGACCCTCACTGTTATTACAACTCGTTCGCGCCTGCGCTTCAAACCACGCAATGCATGTTTTAAATCATGTTTTAAATTCAAAAATCGCACTAAGAATATTGCAATTTCGTAATCAATGTTGGTAGGCTATATCGTGTAGCCCTAGACTGAACTGTGTGAGTGTGTGTCATTGAAATGCAAATTTAGCTGCAGCCCACCTTGTCCCACTCTGCGAGCCACAGTTTGAAAACCCATGCTTAAAGGGACACTGTGGATGGTCATCATCGCCACATCACTGCTCATTAGAAAGTTCATAATACTCAACTTTGTTGCATTGCCAGAGGTCGTTGTTGCTCATGTCACCTCCGACTCTTGTTAAGCTCAATGATGTCCAGTGGCTTTGTCACAATAGATCAGTATCAGTATGAACACGCCTGTAATGAGATGACATGAATGCTGTCAGTACTACCACAGTCTACAATTTACACTTGCCACGCACTAAATGCGACAAACAGTTGACTTTAGTGAGCAAGTGAAATAATACCAAGACTGGCTAACGAACTATGTAACTTTCTGTGAACGTGCAACAATGCATTCATTTGAAAACATGACCCTATTAAGCCTATCCATACATATAAGAGACCCTGGAGCACAAAACCAGTCATAAGGGTAAATTTTTCGAAATTGAGATTTATGCATCATATGAAAGCTGAATAAATAATCTTTCCATTGATGTATGATTTGCTAGGATAGGACAATATTTGGCTGAGATACAACTATTAGAAAATCTGGAATCTGAGGGTGCAAAAAAATCTAAATATTGAGAAAATCATCTTTAAAGTTGTCCAAATGAAGTTCTTAGCAATGCGTATTACTAATCAAAAATTCAGTTTTGATATATTTACAGTAGGAAATTTACAAAATATCTTCATGGAACATGATCTTTACTTAATATCCTAATGATTTTTGGCATTAAAGAAAAATCAATAATTTTGACCCATACAATGTATTTTTGGCTATTGCTACAAATATACCCCAGCGACTTAAGACTGCTTTTGTGCTCCAGGGTCACATATATTACCTTCCAAAAAAGTGGGCATTAAATTGAAGATTAATATCTGGCAGATCAGTCAGAGAAATTAGACATTGTACTCATAAAAACATTGTGCTGTAACTCACACTTTTCTCCATTCCAAAAACATTTTTTTTTAAAATATAAAATTAGGTGTGATTGATCTTGATATATCACAGAAACCTGTGTGAATAATGGGTTAACTGATTCACAGTCCTTTAGCATACTTAAATACACTTATAAATGTCTTGCTATGTTGTTTCCAGTTAGTTTCTAATTCATTTAGTCTTTAATGTAACCGTTAGAAGTCGTTGTGCAAGGGCTGAAGCATTATTGTTATTTTTATTATTAATGTTATTATTTAGCCACAAAGACACACCAAAGCAAATCAGTAAGATAAGCTTCTTCCATTTTGTGAAGTGACATCAATGCTGTTGGCTGTAAAGCAGTGGATGCTGGTTGCTTGAGGAGCCACGCGCTCTCCAGCTCTCTGTAGGGAACAGATGGGCCTGATGATGATGCATCAGCTCATGGCTCACTCGTCACATAAAGGCATATTGTCTGGCAAGTGACCATGCCGTCTTAAGCAACCTGATGACAAACCTGCTGAGAATAATATTAATAAAACCTTCATCCGATGTGTTTGAAAATGCTCTGTCTTCTGCACTAGATAACAAAAACTAAATCTGAAGATAACTGATAACTTTGTGCGGTTATTTCAGCTGTCGTACATATTGTCATATCAAGGGATCGTGTCACAGGAATCAGAAAGGTTCCTATGCTTGTGATTAGGGCTGGGCGATATGGCCAAAAAATTATCACGATAATTGTTTTTTTTTCATATTAGTCGATGTCGATAATTATCACGATAAATGTCAAATCTTTATTTCTTTCAAGTTTAAGGCCAGATTTTTGCTCTAAAGTAAAAGTTGTAGAAACCAGACCATTAATTTTACTTTAAATATCTTAATAGAAAAATTAATTTCTTAGTTTCTGCATGTGATATTGTTTCAAATCAAGAAACTAGTTTGTTTTGCCTGATAATATTAATAATAATATTACTTTTTTGTCTATTAGAAATACACATTTGATAGTAGTAGTAGCTTTAATTAGGATGCAGATGTAAATTTTTGTTCATTATCAAAATCAGTAACATCTTCTTTTAAAAAAAATTGTAGCAACCTCATTTATATATGGTGATTTTTTTTTTAATCACTGGTCTTCCATAGTAGCATACATTTAAATCATGATAAACACAGTTAAAACCACGCATATAGCACACCTCAATACCATGGTAAAATATAACTATATGGTTTTTAGGTATTTGTATGAAAAACAGTATTCTGAAAAAAAAAAAATTAGAATAGGCTAAATGTACATCCTATAGCTTAATCACAAAAAATACTGTAATTATGTTCCATTACTCCTTTAATACATTTAATTCATGTCTGCATTAATATTATAATAAAATTCGATACAAATACCCACATTTCTGACACAATACCACAATGCAGTTAGTGTTACTACAGTAAATCCATGTTAAATGATGACAATTTGTAGATTGAATGACTATTTGAACATTGGTCCGAGCGGATAAACGCTCCGTGTGGCGCACTTCAAATGAGTCACGCTGTTTCGTTCCGCTTTTGGCGCATAAACATTTTATCGAACATTTATCGCACTCTCCATATCGTTTTATCGAGGAAAATTCAATCGCGATAATTATCGTTATCGATTTATCGCACAGCCCTACTTGATTTCAGTGTAATGCAGCTGAAAAACGAGGCAGTAAAAACTATATTTGACCTTTCTCCTTCACCTGGCACTGAGGCTGGTAAATATATTTATATTTTTGCCATATCTAAAATACTTGTGGAAATGTTACAATTTCAAACAGGAACTTGCAATGTCATTTTAAATGTCAAGTTATTAAAAACTGCTGTTTGCTTCTAGCAACACAAACGGCTTGTATTGTGTTTATTTAAATGTAGTTTATACGCTGTGCATCTTTAATTTGTACTGGGGTAGTGCATTGCTTCCGACACATGAAGAGCAGTTGAGGCCTTGAACTCTGGATCACGTCCCAGTCCTGTTAAAAATCCAGTTAAAAAGCCACAGGACAGAAAATGCACACAATTTACCATCATGCATGCATATATTATAACGTTTCTTTGAACGTCAAGATACACCCTCCCAACCATACTGCATTTGAGCACAGGCAAAAACAGAAAGCATTCTGCAGAATACTCTGGGGCTTGAGTAAAGTTACTGAGTGAGGACATTAAAGGGTTAATAGTCACAAAACAATCACAAACACATTGTCCCTCCGTAACATAGCTGTGCCGCATGTGTTTCTATAGTAAGCAGTGTCATGATGTCGGGACGTGCTTACCTATGGTGCTTTTGTTGTGAGCATCGCTCCAGAACTGACATCACTAACCTGCTGTTCATGATCTGCACAAGCTGTTCGATCGTTGCAGTCTTGAGTGATGCAGCACTTCTTTTTGTGACAGAGCAATGCCCTTCAAACTGTTGGTTGCCTCTGCTGTTTTCTACATAAAAGGAGTAATATGCCGAGATTGATTCGTATTTTCTCACACTCGTGCCTTGTCCTTGAGTAGCACAGCTCTGGTGATGTAAACTGTTGCAGAGTTTGGCCACAGTCATGTAGAACATTTCAGTAGTACCTTTCTGTCAGTGCCATACAGGCCTTTTACACATCCATGGAATCTTTCAACTGCATGCGCAAAAGATACTTTAGATTAGGAAAGTGTTTGTTAGATCAGTGGTTCCCAACCTTTTTTCCAGGGGACCCCTATTTTAACGAGAGCTGTCAAACGATTAATCGCGATTAATCGCTATATTATGTAAACAAAAACTTTTATTTTGGATGCAATTAATCGCTGGACAGCACTAATTTTAACATTCACATTTTCAATTTCAAAAGAAATTGAAATAAATAACAATTAAAATTAAATTACAAATCATTTGTTAAAGGGATACTCCACCCCAAAATGAAAATTTTGTCATTAATCACTTACCCCCATGTCCTTCCAAACCCGTAAAAGCTTCGCTCGTCTCCGGAAGATATTTTGGATGAAAACCGGGAGGCTTG
>NW_015653463.1:335725-341507 GCF_001515625.1 Sinocyclocheilus rhinocerous | reverse complement strand
GCTTTGATTTGAACGAAAACAGCGCATCCGTGCAGCGCGGCTGACAGAATAGCGTATGCTGCTTGCGTTCAGTGGTTATTCTCCAAAATGGCACTACAGTGATGCGGCGAGACACAGAGGAGACGAATTGTTGAATAAAGTCATTAAGTTTGTTTTCTTTGCGTACAAAAATTATTCTCGTCGCTTCATAACGTTACGGTTGAACCACTGATGGTAGATGGACTAATCTGACGATGCTTTCATACTTTTCTGGACCTTGACAGTGTAATTTACTTGGCAGTCAATGGGACAGTCACAAGCCTCCCGGTTTTCATCCAAAATATCTTAAATTGTGTTCCGAAGATGAACGAAGCTTTCACGGGTTTGGAAAGACATGGGGGTAAGTGATTAATGACTATTTTCATTTTGGGGTGGAGTAACCCTTTAAGTTTTTAATAACTGCAACAACAGCAGAAACATTGAAATAATGACATTAACATAGATGGGCAGATTTTAAATGATAAATGTCATAAAAAGATAAAGCTTGGTAATTGGAAAACCTCACATTTCAGACTTTAGACCATTTTTAAGAAAAGGGATATGAATCAAAATGATGATTGTAGGTGTTTTATCTGCTCTATTAATAATTCTAGATAGCTTATTATCCAAATTGTTTCGATTGTTAGACTGCACGTTCACTTATTTTACATCAACTTGTTAAACTTTACAACAGTGCATGAAAATTCAGTCTGATTTTTGCATTGGTTTGAACAAAAACAGCAGATGGGCCAAATGAAAATGCAAATCCCCTTGCAAATCTTCAGCGACCCGCTGGCTTGGGAACCAATGTGTTAGATTATTAAAATGTTCTTCACACTCACTGAAAGTTCTTCTGCGGCTGTCCCTTATTTGTCAAGGGCGTTCCTTGTTTTCTGTGGTAGAATGTGACTGATTAAATAAATGTACATGCTACAAATCAAATAAAGTATAATAAACAGTAATTCTGCAGGTTTAGGGTGGCATGCTTATCTCTACTGATCCACAGCCTACCTGCCCCTTAGAGGAACTGGTGTAATGCTCTCAGAAGATGAGCCAGCCACCATGTGCCACCTACTCTGGTGGGCATGAGTGGGTTTTGGCTGCTGTGCATAATTTGAATGCAGACTTCAAATTTCAGTGTTGAAAGGGGACTAATCTCTTCTTCCACTTCTTCCAAGTGCTGTTTTTGGCAACATTCTTGTATGAAAGATCCCGTCTGTGGACATGCAGAATAAACCCATGGTCCTCAGCCTGGCTACAGCAGTACTCTTTATGCTGCACCGTCAGTGGCTCTTCCATTCTTTGGCCCTCGCTTGACTGCAGACACCGTCCATCATAACACAGATACTGTAGCTTTTGTTCTTGACATTGGCTTATGCTACTCACTCTCCTGCCCTACAAGTGCATGCATAAAGCATTTCTTGTTCCTCGACCACACTGTCATGACAGCAGGCCGACATCAACTAGAAGAATTTTGAGCATATCTGAGTCTTTCCGTTCATCAGCCTTATCAAATAGAAAACAGGTCAACATTACAAAATCGCACTCCAGCTAGCTAGTGCTCACATAGTGTGATCTGTAACCTTAAAATAAGCTAACCTTACATTAGCTGCCTTTTGTCGTAAACAGGGATATGATAAATTGGTTCCTGGCAGTCTGCATGGGCTCTACACCTGCATGCCGGTCTGATAATATCTTCCATCTGTGGTGAAAGCATGGGTTCGCATTAATAACTAATAAAAAGTTTTTTTTTTATGCATCCAGGTGAAGTAAAAAAAAAAAAGCCTCATTCTCCTCTCTGAATTTCCATTTTACTTCAAAGGATCCCTTTTCAATTTTCTCCCAAATTTTCAGCCAATAGTACAGGAATATTAAGGGGCAAAAATGTAAAATGTTTTCCTCTGAAAGAGAAGTGCAAAGGTGGCCAATCACAATCCTTCCTCTGAGACAGTTCAGCCCCATTTGACAGGTGCTTATTTTATACCGTTCTTGACATGACAGAAACCCTTGATTATGCGTCGTTCTCATTTCACATGCAAGCAGGTTAGCCAGTCATAACTGATGTCATTTACATGTAGAAGTCTTGAAAGTACACCAGCAAAAGCAGTCTGTGTAATTGTAAGGGTCAGAAAGGGCAGACAATGATAATGAAAACTAAATTGTAACATTTTTGCATAATCTGCATTAAAAATACAGTAAGTGCTTCACAGCATTATAATGTACATTATGAAAGACATCTACAAAAAATGATGCTAAAGTGCTAGATGAAGGCAAGGTGACCTGAATGTTAATACTGGTGGATAAGCATGCACAATTAAATATCCAATATCTGCTGATATAGGCCTATATGCACAATACTTACTGATACTGATAAATTAAAAAAAATCACCAATATTAGCTGATGAATTATATGGCACCAATATATATTGCATACCTAAATCTCAGCATCCCCTGAGCCTCACAAACTTTTCACACAAATTGAGTTCTTCCTCCTCGTAACCCTGTAAACATGACTGTCAGTCAGATTGGAGCTTGTAAGCTTTTGCCACTTTTCGAGACGGTCCACGAGTGTGCTTCGTGTTCGTCTCATTAGAGTTTCACATCTGAAACTTAAATGATTAAACCTGCCCGCTCATAATTAGTTTTATTTCAGCCAGTCATGGTGTGTCTATGGAGCATTAGTATGCGCTTTGAACACTTTGAATTATTGATTCCAGTTGAAATCATACTGAGGTGATGGATTTCTCACAGGAGATCTTTGAATTACTGCCTAGAGCCAGGCATGTTTGAAAGAATCTTCGTCATTATTCCACAGCCGTTATTATCATAAACCACCTCAAGACAGCGAGAGTTGTGCACCAAAGTCTTATTGCGTTCAAAAGTGGAATCTTATTTGGCCATTTCTCCAATAAACTCCAATATTACCATGCATACTGTATGCATGCCCCAGAGGCAGTGCTGCATTGTTGTTTGCTAAGGTGTGATTTGGAGAGCTCATCTACAGCTCGTGCTGGTAATATTCAGGTTGTCATCCAGGATGGCCTGTGTTCTGTGTGCAGATGTGAGTGAGTCCGGTGGGCAGCTTGCATTGGCTGTTTGAAATAGAAATGAATCGATCTCAACATTGGCTCACTTCAGAATGGGAGGAGCAGCTCCTCTCCCCTTCTCTCTCTCTCTCTCTCTCTTTCTCTGTGTGTCTCTCCCTGACTCTACCAGTCACTGACGTGTTGCTTCCAGGGAACCTATCGCTCTGTATCCAAACACTCCGGCGAGCGATGCGGGAGAGAGCAGCGCCACTTGTGTGTTGAAGGCAGGGACGTTTGTGCGCCGTTCTGCATTGCTCGTCTGTCCGCTTTCACGCTTCTCTTTTCTCACACATCCCACCGGATCAAGCTCGCTCTCCTCTCTGGTGCCGTGTGCGTGCGAAAGGGCTTTAATCGGAGGAGATGATCGGGGTAAACAGCGTTCAGGGGACCGGGAAGGTCCGCATGCGGGCCGGCGGCTCCGTCAAGTACGGCAGGGAGGAGCCAGTCAGGCGTCAGCCCCAGCACCGCTCCAAGTCTCTCAAAGTGTCCAGTTCTGCTGAATTCAACACTGGACTGCCCAAAAAGGAGAAGGTAACGAGCCTGACATTTGCTGTGGTGTTTGTGTGCCTGGAATGGAGGTGATTTTTCTTTGGCATTGTGATGTTGTTGGACTCGTTGTGGGATCTTTGGATCTCATTGCTGACATGATCTCGCATGCAGACTAAAGCTCTTCGTGTAACCCTGTTATTAAGTGCCTGCAGCACTGGGCGCAATACTCGCACTCAACAAAATGCTGCATTTCCCTGTGGATGAGACGTGCCCGTGTCCGTGTCCGTGTCCTTAAATTGGATTTATGTCTTTACCTGGCAGGCTTCTTTAAGTGATGGATGGTTTAATGACAGCTTTTTTGATGTTTGCTCCAGTTATTGAATGAAATGCATGCTTTTATTGTGATGGCATTAACGTGTCACCTTGACCCGGGTTAACAGAGTCTGTCTGTTTTAATGGCCACTGTGTTTGATTTATGATTCACAGACAGCGTTGTAGCCTCTCCGGTGTAACTCGCTCCCTCTTGCACACCCGTGTGTTTTCTGTTGTGCCGTAAACACGTCGGTGTAATGTGTCTGTGTCCAGCGGGCGGCATCCACTGACACACATCTCATGTGAGAGGAACATGGCTTTGTGTTTGGACACCTATGAACATTGACACCTTTCACTTTGAGTCAACTAAAATTGGAAAATTACTGCACACATATGCAGTAAACGACAGTAATGCTTATAAAAAAATGCTTGCATCGGTTGCGATTTATTTAAAGGAAACTGATGATTTGGCTGGATTTAGAGGCTTAAGTGATATGACTTGGAATATGTGCACATTGGAGTTTATGGGTATATGTGACCATTTTTAACTGTATAGGTTGTGTTAATGACTTATTCAGATTATTTTATATAGAAATGTATATATATGTTTTTAGAGAGAGAGAGAGAGAGAATGCACACACAAATATTAGAATTTTATTCATTTTATTTTTAAGATAGATTTTATATATAGATAAAAAATTTGTATTTTACATTTTTTTTCCACTTTATTCATATACAGGTGCATCTCAATAAATTAGAATGTCGTGGAAAAGTTCATTTATTTCAGTAATTCAACTCAAATTGTGAAACTCGTGTATTAAATAAATTCAATGCACACAGACTGAAGTAGTTTAAGTCTTTGGTTCTTTTAATTGTGATGATTTTGGCTCACATTTAACAAAAACCCACCAATTTCACACTGCCAAAAGCACCAAAAGTTGGTTAAATGACCATGGTGTTGGTGTGCTTGACTGGCCAGCAAACTCACCAGACCTGAACCCCATAGAGAATCTATGGGGTATTGTCAAGTGGAAAATGAGAAACAAGAGACCAAAAAATGCAGATGAGCTGAAGGCCACTGTCAAAGAAACCTGGGCTTCCATACCACCTCAGTAGTGCCACAAACTGATCACCTCCATGCCACGCCGAATTTAAAGCAAAAGGAGCCCCTACCAAGTATTGAGTACATGTACAGTAAATGAACATACTTTCCAGAAGGCTAAAAATGTTTTTTTTATTGGTCTTATGGAGTATTCTAATTTGTTGAGATAGTGAGTTGGTGGGTTTTTGTTAAATGTGAGCCAAAATCATCACAAATAAAAAAGAACCAAAGACTAAAACTACTTCAGTCTGTGTGCATTGCATTTATTTAATACACGAGTTTCACAATTTTAGTTGAATTACTGAAATAAATGAACTTTTCCACGACATTCTAATTTATTGAGATGCACCTGTAGTATAGTATAGAGTTGTCAGGAAGCCATGTGGGAGACAGTGAGGGCGATGACATAGGAAATAGGGTTGTGACGGTGAGGAAATTGTCCCACCGGTTAATCGACGTGTGACAACACTGGTAATACCGGTATCACCGCGGGGGTTCCCTCTTTTCCTCGCTTTTCTTTGCTTTTAAATAGCTTGTAAAAGCGGCGTGCGCATTTTACTTTCACTTTCAAATGGCGGCAATTCGGAGTAAAGCAATTGTTCGTTTGAATTTCAAATTGGCGGCAGTTCGGCGTCAATTGCTTGAATGCAACAACAAAATACAACGTCAAACTCACTTCAGCGTATATATAAAACAGAACTTTTATTAACAAAACAAATAAAAATACACCATGCTATAGGGCAGGCTATGCCTAATATAAAATAACAAATAACTT
>NW_015653463.1:332290-335505 GCF_001515625.1 Sinocyclocheilus rhinocerous | reverse complement strand
GCCCACCTCACTCTTCTTGTCAGCTTCTCACGTGATAAATTAAATCTGATGTGATGCGACTGTCGTTCGGCACACTGCATTGAGCAGCCGCATTCAGTTTTAATTGTAGTGTCTGTTCTCTAACTGAACTAAATGATTTTTATTACTATATAAAATCAAAACGACGTGGGGGTCGGTGGGCAAGTGACGTAACCGGTGTTGCGGCTTAACACCGGTATCACCGTCAGCAACGTCTATCGCGGCAAGCCTAATAGGAAACAAACATGAACCGGGACTCAGACGAAGCACAAGCAAGCTATATGTTGGAGCGCTGCCCACGAGGCTATTGACTCCAACTGATTTTTTTAAATTTTTTTTTTTAGAGCATGTGGTTTACATCACAAAATATTTTTATATCACATCAGGATAGTTTTTGTCAGTAAATTTAAGTTGAATTTAATTTCGTAACTAAAATCATTAAATAGAAAGACAAAATAATGTTTTCAAACAGGTTTCGATGTTCATTGGCTGGGTCAGTAGTTGTGCCTCTCAGACAGATCAGTGTTTTTAAAACACATTGTTTACACTCTTCAGGAAATTAGTCTACTTATTTTTATAATTTTAAAGGTAACACTTTATTTTAGGGTCTCAACTAGTTGCTTATTATCATGCATATTACCAGAATATTAGCCATTAATTAGTACTAATTAAGCACATATTAATGCCTTATTCTACATGATCTGATTCTACATCCCTAAGCCTACCAATACCTAAACTTAACAACTACCCAACTAGCTATTAATAAGCAGCAAATTAGGAATTTATTGAGGGAAAAGTCGTAGTTAATAGCGAATAAGTGTTCCCTATTCTAAAGTGTTACCATTTTAAATATCAAGTAAAGCTCTTATATTCATGATTGCTAATTACTGTTTTGCCCATAGATTCTTATTTAAAGTCCCTTACAGTAACAGTATACACTACTCTTTGCAATATAAAGCATTCAAGTTACCAGACTAGATTATTATCCACTAGGCCTCATGCACATCACCTTTTGACATACAGCAGCAGCAGAGCAACACACAGCACATTCTGGTAGAGGCTAGATTTGAAAGCGTTTTCAATGGAATGTAATTTCAAGTATTTGTTAGTGAAGTAAACAGATTTGCTTTAACAGATGCTTTAGATTTGTCATGTAACTATTCAAATAAACTCCTCATAAATTAAGAGCAGAATGTTTTCTGTTTCTTGGCAGTTTTATTGTTTGATTAATGTTAGCAGATATATCTAATTGCAAAGATTTAATATCACAATATTTTGCAGATTTCGCCTGCCTGTTTATGTTTATCTAAGACAAAAGTGACTAGTTTGGCACTGAAATCGCACCACGATGGGCATTTTGACCAAAAAGTGCATTTGATCATTCTCATGTTCACACAGATCACATGTGCACTTAGACATACAGGCCTTCAAAAGCAGCGATCTGTCAGTCAGAAAGCACAAAATTCTCTCATATTTGTATTAACACAAACGAGTGTGTTGCAGACCACAAGCGTACGGGCCGTGACCCATCGTGTGTCATGCAGCAGTGTTATGAGACGGTGACTGTTGTGAGATATCAGCCGCTTCAGTGTCTGCCGTGGGTCACATCAGTGTTACGGTGATGTTCATGTGAAAAGTGTATCAGATGACAGCTGAGCGTACGTCTGTCTGTTTTATCTTGCATGCTCATGAATGTAGTGAAGCCATTTTTGTCTGTCATATGACACCTGCGTGGATGTATAGTGTGCTTCTAAACATCTGCATGTGGTCTGTGTGTAATATCCATGCTAACAAATGAGATTTCTTCAGCATTTTGATGTTTGGTTTGACCTTTTGCTCACACTTCAATCTGGGAATCTGGGTGTGCATTTGCATAAATAGTGCAAATAAATTGTGTGACATTTTCACAATGAATTCTACTGATGGCACTGCATGAGAAAGCTTCATTAGTCCAGAAGAGACAGCGTTTCATCATAACTCATGATTCTACGGTGATTGAGATATTAAATAAAAGACCACAAGCACTGATCTGGTACGTTTTCCACTGCGATGAAGTTACAGTTACACGGCTCACACGTACCGTGGGACAGACCTCACATTTGAAGAACCATTATTTAAGGAGGTTAAATTAATAAACTGTGCTTCAGGTGAACATGAATTCTATTAAACTGAATGCATACCATATACTAAGTCTTTGTCTTTTTTCTGTTTTTTTCTCCCATGCAGTCGTTGTATAACTCCATCAAGAACGAGAAGCTGGAATGGGCAGTGTAAGTATACTTCTGCATTCACCACCACCATTGCTCTTTTTTAGAACAGAAATAAAAAGAATAAATAGGAAATTCTAGAGAAAAAGCAGGGTATTAGGATCAGGCTGGAATCTGGATTCAAGCCAGCATTCCCATGAGCACATGCAATATTCACTGTCCCACAGATCATACGCCATCACCTTTAAAGCATCAAGTTTCCGTTCATCTTCCTTTCATCAAATGATGGTTTTATTTTTATCTTGGCTTTGGCCACACACAAATGCACAATAAACACATGGTCCAAGTAAGGTCCAAAAAGTGTGTGTGATAGTGTGCTTTTGAGTCAAATGATTAGATTGGTGGCATTTGAGACATGAGCTGTAATTATGATCTTGAAAACATGACATTAGACTGACAATGTGCTTCTCTGATAACGGTCATAGAGCCAGACACTGTTCCATTGTGACAAATTACAGCACACCCTCGCCAACTCTCTGCACCAACCGCAAACCACATCTGAACCTCAAGCTAATCTCTTGCTGTAACATCTAGTAAGCAGTAGTTATTTGCAGATTAAATATTAATTAATAACATGTTTTTCAACAACATATGATATTCTGTTTATTAAAGCAGTATGAAGCCATGGATTACAGTGATTTTAGAACAGCTAAGGGGCATGTTTAGGCACTGCATGGTAGTGCTGTGTTCAAAATATCGATACGACGATGTATCGTCACAGAGATTTGACGATACGAGTATCGATACAGTTGGCCCTGTATCGATATTGTGGCACGTGTGCAGCAGTGGACCACGCTTAATTTGTTTAAAATTTTACAACGTTTAAAATAGAGTAGAAAAGTGCGAGGTTTCTAAAAAAAGAATGAATAGAGCATATACAGGTGCATCTCAATAAATTAGAATGTCGTGGAAAAGTTCATTTATTTCAGT
>NW_015653463.1:330098-332280 GCF_001515625.1 Sinocyclocheilus rhinocerous | reverse complement strand
TGCCAATAGTTAGAAATGGCACTATAGTAAGCAGTGTTTAATAAACAGCTGTTTTTCTAAATTCTGCTGAGGTGAAATTCAGTGCAGTCATGTATCGTGATACGTATCGCATCGTGGCCTCTGTATCGTGATACATATCGTATCGTGACTTTGCTGGTGATACACAGCCCTACTGCATGGAGCATCACTGATTGAGTGCTCTGGGTAAATACAATTTTTGTCAATCACCACAGAAAATATGTTTTTGACAATAGATTTTTAACAATTTGTGGTTGTAAAAGTAAACATTAAAATTCATACTATTTTGAAATACACAACTTTCATATACATATAAACCTGTTAATCTCTCTCACACACACATAAAACAAAAACAAAAAAAATTAAAAAGGACAAAAAAAAGAAATGTATTTTTTCTGTGGTCAACATTGTCAAAATTTTATATTGAACCTGGAATATTTCTTTAAATCAAAGCTAAGTTGTTTTTCAGCTATTGCCAAGCAACACACATAGCAGTAATACTGATGTAATGAGGTCACAGGTGTGTGTTTATAAAGTATTTTACAATGGCTTTGAGCGCAATTTGATAAATTCACTGTCCAGCCAGATCACGTGGAATATTTTCAACTTTAAAATACAAAATGTATTGTAAACATATAGGGAAAGAAAGTGATGGCATCACTGCAATTTTCTTCGTGGGATTGTTCTCGCAAAAATGAAAACTCTGTGGAACTAGACATTTAAAGATATATATAAAAAAAAATGCAATTTGTTGATTCAGTGGAAGTCAGTGGTGTCCAGCATGGTTTTGGACCCCACTGAATTTGAAGTGAGTAAGTGGTGACAGAATTTTCATATTTGAGTAAACTGTCCCTTTAAATCTGTTTTAAAAATTAATTAAAACAGATTTTAAAATTTGGCATATTCGGTTTAAATTCGGTTAGATTCTGTTTTGCGGTGATTCCTTGGATTTAAAAAAAAAAAAATTTCACAAAATGTTCTTTAGTGCAAATATAGAAGAAGTTACCAAATTTTAGGTTTTCAAAACCTCAGAAATGACCTTTTGTTAACAAGAAGCAAAGCTGTGCTTAACAGTGCTTTAGCATATTGAAATTATACTTGGTATATGTAATTGCCATCTTACTCGAAAGCTACCTGAACAGTTTGAGGACAATGCCACCTACTGGCCAAGAAATCTCATTAAAAATTGAAATAACGTGACTAATTATAGTAGACATGTCGTGAGAGTGATCCCTTTAGATTTCTATAGCCCAATGTTCCAAGCTAATTCACTAATGAAGTCTGCTGTGAAGACAAATGGCGCTGTATCTTGGCAGTGTTTTTGCATATTAAAGTGACCTCGGAACCATGCCATGAGAGCCGCTTTCCCCTTTTTCACCAAAATAGTGCCTTCTTAGAAACAGCATAACATATTTCCACAGACTTGAGAGCTGGACAATAACATAACCTCCTAACCAAGAGCACTGGGGTGGTACGTTAGGATGATTTTGAGGGCTGGAGCAGACGGGGCCCAAACGGGTGTCAAAGCGCATAACGATCGAATGGAGATTGTCTGCACATTTCACTCCACCCTCAGCCATTCCAATTAGGGGTGTAACGATTCACTCGTTTTCTCGATGCATCGATTACAAACCCTGACGATGCATATGCATCGATCTTGAAACATGGATTTTGAATCGTGAACCATCGATTTCGGACAGTAATCGATTTAAAACGTTACGAATCCAATGAATCGCGATTTCTATAGCGATCCATTCGATTTGTAACGTTTTAAATCGATTACTAAGATTATTAATATATACACATTAAATTACTACAAGCACGAATTAATGCAGACCTTGGCTTGAACAGTGTTCGTGCCTCGCATCTCTTCTTCACGCGCGCCACTATTTACCGCCTGTGACTGTCACAGGATTGCGCTCCCGCTCGGTTCGTCTCACTGACACATTTTTTGAGCAGCTGATGTGTGATCTCTCCTTAGTACTCGCGGCCAGTAATGCTAAAGTGAAGTAGTTTTGCTTTTCAGTAGTTTTTCAATGGTTCTCGGTCATACCGACGACATTACCTGAGCAGTCGAAGGCTTGCGCATTTATTGCATGGACGGAGCAAAAATATAAGTGTCTAAAGCATACGCACAGTTCCAATGAATGACAAATGTGTTTTA
>NW_015653463.1:329783-329980 GCF_001515625.1 Sinocyclocheilus rhinocerous | reverse complement strand
TAAATAAATAAATAATAATAATAATAAATACATACAATTATTGTATTTGACATTTCTGTCACTTCTGAAATGATGGCTACGCCCCTGGTGTGACAAAATGTTAGCCTACATAATACTTTTAAAGCTCTTTTGTTTTTGTTTTTTTAATCTTTGCTTACATAAATTTCTACATATGCCATGTCATGCCATAGCATCAT
>NW_015653463.1:329388-329770 GCF_001515625.1 Sinocyclocheilus rhinocerous | reverse complement strand
GTGTAATTTGCCCCCTGACTAAGCATTTAAAGAATTTAGGGGAAGCATTTAAATAATCCTGTGAATGCACTTAAAGAATGCAGAATCGAATCGTTAATCGAATCGAATCAAATTTAATTGTGAACCGAATCGAATTGAATCGTTCTGAATTTGCAAAAAATCGTTCTTGAATCGAATCGAAAACCTATGAATCGTGAATCGAATCGATTCGCTGTCTACCCAAAGATTCACAGCCCTAATTCCAATGGATCTATAGAGGGGCCAAGAGCAATATCAGGGTGTCCGCGGGTCCTTAAAAAGTTTTAAAATGTCTTAAATAACGTTTTCCTAATAAGGCCTTAAAAAGTCTTAAAATGTCTTAAATTCGGATTCGATGGGTCTT
>NW_015653463.1:321352-328465 GCF_001515625.1 Sinocyclocheilus rhinocerous | reverse complement strand
CGATTCGATGGGTCTTAAATATTTTTGGTCACATTACCGCTAAAATATCTTCAGTCTGACGGACCTAAATGACTGTTTACAATCATTGGACAGGCCGAAGATTTTTTCTTCCCTGCGGTAGTTACTGCGTCATCAGAGAGAATCGTAGTAGCAGAATACAGGTCGAACTGCCTGACCAGACAAATAGCCTGATTAAAACACAAGTGACAAAAAATAACCAGCGAAGTATCGAAGAATGATTCTTCTCATTTTATTAGCCTACATTCAATGTAAACAGCAATTGATCACCGCGGTGACGTGGTTGTCACGGCGACCGTCACAGCCCTAGGATGAATTAATCAAAAGTAGGTCATTACACTTAAATCAAATCGTGATATGGACTTGTATCTGTAAATATTTAGCAAAAAGACTATTTGAATGAATGTGAATGAATGGAGCAGACGCGTGGTTTTGTTTACTTCACACATACTGAAGCGCGCAGTGATTTCAGCCTCTGACGTCTCACTAAATGAGAACATAAATACATGAACATCTCCAGAACTGCTCTGAGAGTCACTTCATGAACATTTGACCATTTCATTTGAGTAAAACTATCATCATATCATACACACACAGAAATTTAAAGGTATTCACGGCAAACCGTCAAAATAAAAGTTTGGTTTAACTTGAAGACATTGAGCCAGAAATACATGAATATTTTTCGATAGAATGTACATGCTACTACTACTACTATTAATAATAATAATAATACAATTATGAAAACTTTATTTTATTAAGGAATAATCACACATTTGTTCCAACCTATGAATCGTGAATCGAATCGATTCGCTGTCTACCCAAAGATTCACAGCCCTAATTCCAATGGATCTATAGAGGGGCCAAGAGCAATATCAGGGTGTCCGCGGGTCCTTAAAAAGTTTTAAAATGTCTTAAATAACGTTTTCCTAATAAGGCCTTAAAAAGTCTTAAAATGTCTTAAATTCGGATTCGATGGGTCTTAAATATTTTTGGTCACATTACCGCTAAAATATCTTCAGTCTGACGGACCTAAATGACTGTTTACAATCATTGGACAGGCCGAAGATTTTTTCTTCCCTGCGGTAGTTACTGCGTCATCAGAGAGAATCGTAGTAGCAGAATACAGGTCGAACTGCCTGACCAGACAAATAGCCTGATTAAAACACAAGTGACAAAAAATAACCAGCGAAGTATCGAAGAATGATTCTTCTCATTTTATTAGCCTACATTCAATGTAAACAGCAATTGATCACCGCGGTGACGTGGTTGTCACGGCGACCGTCACAGCCCTAGGATGAATTAATCAAAAGTAGGTCATTACACTTAAATCAAATCGTGATATGGACTTGTATCTGTAAATATTTAGCAAAAAGACTATTTGAATGAATGTGAATGAATGGAGCAGACGCATGGTTTTGTTTACTTCACACATACTGAAGCGCGCAGTGATTTCAGCCTCTGACGTCTCACTAAATGAGAACATAAATACATGAACATCTCCAGAACTGCTCTGAGAGTCACTTCATGAACATTTGACCATTTCATTTGAGTAAAACTATCATCATATCATACACACACAGAAATTTAAAGGTATTCACGGCAAACCGTCAAAATAAAAGTTTGGTTTAACTTGACGACATTGAGCCAGAAATACATGAATATTTTTCGATAGAATGTACATGCTACTACTACTACTATTAATAATAATAATAATAAAATTATGAAAACTTTATTTTATTAAGGAATAATCACACATTTGTTCCATGTTTTAATTTTAATGTTTGCCTAAAAAGGTTTGATTTTCAATAATTTAAAGATAAATGAAATTGTTTTATGCCTTCATTTGATAACCAGAAAAATTTAAAAACACAACACAGAATTTCTGAGGAAAATAAAAACGTTTCATAAGGCTATTGTAAGAATAAATTTGAATAAATTAATTTGTTTTTATGCATTCAAATAATTAGACATGCTAAAACACAGAATTTGCTAACAATTAAACATATGGTGAGAAAAAATAAAACCGGGCCCTAAACATGTAATTTTTGTTAAACTTTTAATAAATTGATGTGAAATTATGTAAGTTTTAATGATTTTAACTAATTAAACATGCTTTTTGATTAATAAAATTTAATTTAAACAGAATAATTAAATTAAAGTGATTTATTACAATTAAAGGAGTCCAGAACAATTAAAACGGAAAAAATGGAATTTGGAAAAAAATAAAACAGATTTCATGGGGCCCTAGAAATAGTTGTCACTAGTGGTTGAACAGATCGTAGTTGATTCATGGATCTGTGAAGACCAAGTCCTACGGGTCGGCACACATGTGATCCGCGGATTAATTGCACAATCTAACCATAATATGGTGAAAGTTTATCAATTGTACGTGTTTACACACACAAGCGATTTTAAACCATTCAAGCGGTTCAAAGGCGAAAGGGAACTCTATTTGTTACTCGCGTGCTGTTTTCTATGTGCACAGCCACACACACATGAAGAGAGGCACGTTTGACTGCATGCAAACACCAACTGAACCCTCTTTCGTATCTCCTTGTGTTCGAACAGACACATATACACATAAAATTATGACTATCTCGACAATCATTCTGGTAAATGCAGTCAGTTATGTCTTAAGTGAAGGAGAAAGAAATCTGATGTGTATCATTATATTGTATCCGTGCATCAGGTTTTAAAGGGACAGCATCCTATAAATACCTACTGCTGTCATAAATGCTCATCAAACAACAAAACACAGCTTTGACAAAGATTAATCTATATTTAATTTATTCAGTGAACACTATGCAGTGTTGTTTTACACTTAATTATTACATTTCTGTACCTGCATTTTATTTGTAACGTTGTTCTGTTGTATTTATCTATGCTTGTAATTTGTGTATTTGTTCTTATTTTTACTGGCTGTTCACTCGTCTCTTTAATCTTTAATGTTTGAACTTTCTTAGTTAGGCTAGTAGTTTTTGCTGTGGTATTGAAGAAGTATTAGCTTTAAGTTATAATTGGAAAGCAAAGTTACACTGAAATATTTTTTCTTTTCTTGCTGATCCAAAAAACAATCCAATTCATGGCTCAAAAACCGTAATATGAGATTGTTGTCACCCAGTGGTGCAACCAAATTTAGCGCAACTGTTTTTGGTAGCTTTGGTTCATTATTTCGTCTGGTCCTATCCGGTGTAAATCAGAGTGAACTTTATATCATTGATTGTAAATATTAAAAGTGCATCATACCACAAAGGAAGGACATTTCAGAAGACCCTTGTCAGAAAGTCATTGCAAATAAAGTTGCAAAACCGCTTCGAAGTTTCTACTGCTCCTGCGAACTACAATCAACTAAAAGTGGAACTACTTGTTTGACTTAGGTTCTGGTGTGTATGGCAAAAACCAAACAAGAACTTCATCCCGACAGTCAAGCATGTTGGAGGTCGTGTAATGGTCTGGCGATGCTTCTCCAGGAGAATCTGAAGTCTAGTTCTATTAGGTTTGCTTTGTGTCAGTCTTTCCCAATTGAATTGTATGTGCTCTGGAAATCTGGTAGCAGTTTTTGGCTTGCGGCAAGCAGGTCAGGGGCACCTGTGAACTTTTGGCACTGTAGTTTCCTCTGGTCAATAGCTGTAAATACTGGCTCATTTAAAAAAGTTTGCTGCTTGCAGCTTTATTACATTTCGCATTGGGAAATCATGGATTAGTGCCCATGAAATAACACTTGTATCGTCAGTTCCAATCTGTGTTTTAATGGTTTGTCATCATTTCTGATCTGGTGGTGGTTTGATAGGCCAAGGATCGCTCTGTGTCCGTTGTGCAAAAGTGTGCAGCCCTGTTTCATGAGACGTTTTAATTAGATTTGGAAAAGTGCAGTCAGTTCACATTAATGGCAGTCGTTTTCTTAAAGTCATATGCATACAGAAACAGTCATTTATAGCTAGCTCTGTTTGTTTCTCATCTTGCTGAAATACTCTGCCTCCATCATCATTTATCTGGGTTTTTATAGGGTTTTGTGGAGACTGAGTGCTATATATAGAGAGGGAGAATGAAATAGTCTGCTGAAATGAGGGTGAAATGAATTGTTTTCTGATTTGAAATATGTTGATGGTTGATTTTGTGGATAGGTAAATCTCATCTGCCTGTTAAAGGTGTGATTCAGCTTGAGTAAGTGGATGGGAACTTCTAAAAGGGTCATTTATTTACAGAGACAAGACTAGTTCTGACTAACTTGACTTGTTGCCTATTTCAGTATTTATTCATGTTTTTTTTGTTTTTTTTCAATAGCGTGTGTGATCCTTCTTTACATAAAGGGAGTCTTTGAGCATTTCTAATGCGTCCTGACACTGGACTAATGTCACAAAGCAAATAGTGGTCTCAAGCTTCAAACATATTACAGAAAGCCGAGGTAAATGGCTGCTATTGGGATTGTTAGTTTCCTAGCAACGTTCTTTTCCATGACTGACAGAAGCTCCAACCTTCAGGACCGAGTCCGGCGGAGTGTTTGCATTTCAGAAAACGTAGCAAAAAATGTCTAAAACCCAAAAAGCATCTTCTCAGCTGTTAATATGACACAGTATTGAAGTGTGCGAACATAATGTTTAGTGGCATGTGTCAAGTTACAGACCCACTTCAAATGACCCGTTAATGTTGTGACCTCTGATGGTCATGCTACTGTCGCATGATTACAACTGTTGGTCTTTAATCAAACGCTCTTTCCACCTGCCGTACAAAAGAAAGGTGTGTGTGTGAGGAACAGATCTAAAGTCAGCACATGCACTACCTTCCAAAAATCTCTTCTGCTCGCCAAAGCTGTAAATGTTTGATAAAAAATGCAGTAATATACAGTCAAGTAGTACAGTGTTCATTGCAGCAGGCACATAGCTGACTTTTGTAAATAAGCTGCTATCTATAATACAATATTGCAGTTAGTTATGTAATTTGTAGTGTAGGGACCAATTGTCACTGTCAGTTAGTTGCTTATTAGCATGCCGATTTTTATTGGCAGTGCATTACTATTTATAAAGCACATATTAATACCTTATTCTGCATGAGCATATTCTAGATCCTTTAATCCACCCCATACCCAAATGTAACAAATACCTTACTAACTATTAATAAGCAGCCAATTAGGAGTTTATTGGGTCAAAAGTCGTAGTTAATGGTTAGTTAATAGTGAGAATTGGACCTTAAAATAAAATGTGGCCATGTAATCTGTCAGATTACTCGTTTTGTAATGTATTCTGACTACCTTTTGATTACTTTTAGATTACTTTTCTTGCATATAACAGATTTGAATATGATTGTTGTGTACCATATTGTACTTCATTTGACCCTCTAACTCTAGCACGCTCTATTCTAATTCTATTTGATCTATTTGTTTTCTTTTTCATTAAAAACATCTTGATCCTCTAACACTTGCACTCTCTATTCTAGCTACTTGTTTTCTTTTTATTTATTATAAAAAATGGCCCTCTAACACTAGCATTCTCTATTCTTTTTATATTCTTTTAACTTGTTTTATTTTTGTTTAAAAAAAGACCCTCTAACACTAGCGTTCCCTATTCCTTTCTATTCTATCTTTTTATTTATTATAAAAAAACTTGTCACTTGTCACAGCACTTATATATCATTGCACTTTTGTTGATTTTGATTGCTTCTGTTGTCCTCATTTGTAAGTCGCTTTGGATAAAAGCGTCTGCTAAATGACTAAATGTAAATATATTTCTTTCAAAACTGAGCAAATTAAAACGAAATATAATCTAATTACTTAAATTTTGGCATCTGATTACGTAATCCAGATTACATGTAATGAACCGGTGTCTGGTTCTATAAAAAACTAGTGTAAATGCCTTCCAAGATACCCTACCTAGTTTTTAGGAGCCCTGCCAGCCATACGTGAGCAGTAATAGATGGCATGTGTGTATGCGGTGATTGTGAAACACTAACTGTCATATGGGATGAAGATAGCAGCATATAGAGCAGGAATAGTACATTGGATTTGTACCTGTTGGGTGGATAAACATTTATGTGACCTTCTATAAACTGGAGTGTGCATACTGTACCAAATCAGATATCAATGTGATCCATCAAGATGCATGAATTGTATCTTGCTGTCATTTAGCTGTCGTGCAAAAGAGATGATGTTAACAAATGACATTTAGATGAAATCTACTGATTTTTCCTGCTTTTTATTTTCACAAATGTCAGGCGGCCACATGATAACAGATGTGCATTATGAGTCAGTGGTCAGTGTGTTTGTGTGGGGATTCCTGCAGTGATGTTGAATGACTGCAGACTCTCCCACACATCAGTCTCTTGCAGAAATGAGTTTCCACAGCTCAAACCTGTTCAGACTCTCACTACACATACTTCATACATTGTCAGGGTTGTGGGAGAGTTGTCATGCATGAAGGTTGATGGGATGTGTGTGTGTGTGTGTTGTAGTGATGGAGATGAGCTGAAGAAGTCTCTGTCTGAGCTGGCGGATAAGAACCATCACTCTCACACTAAGAGCATCAGTCGCATCAGCAGCAGCAGTAACCCGTTCCTGGACATTGCCCATGACCCCAACGCTGCTGTCTACAAAACTGGCTTCCTGGCCCGCAAAATGCACGCTGACATGGACGGGAAGAAAAGTAAGATTTAATCTGAAGCCATCATGTCATACAACACCTGCTCAATTTGAGGATAAAATGTGACCCGGACCACAAAACCAGTCATAAGGGTCAATTTTTTTCTAAAAGCTGAATAGATAAGCTTTCCACTGATGTATGGTTTGTTAGGATAGGACAATATTTGGCTGAGATACAACTATTTGAAAATCTGGAATCTGAGGATGATAAAAAAATCTAAATATTGAGAAAATCATCTTTAAAGTTGTCCAAATGAAGTTCTTAGCAATGCATATTACTAATCAAAAATTAAGTTTTGATATATTTACGGTAGGAAATTTACAAAATATCTTCATGGAACATGATCTTTACTTAATATCCTAATGATTTTTGGCATAAAAGAAAAAACTATAATTTTGACCCAAACAATGTATTTTTGGCTATTGCTACAAATATACCACAGCGACTTAAGACTGGTTTTGTG
>NW_015653463.1:307519-321201 GCF_001515625.1 Sinocyclocheilus rhinocerous | reverse complement strand
TAATCAAAAATTAGGTTTTGATATATTTACGGTAGGAAATTTATAAAATATCTTCATGGAACATGATCCTTACTTAATATCTTAATGATTTTTGGCATAAAAGAAAAATCTATCATTTTGACCCATACAATGTATTGTTGGCTATTGTTACAAATATACCCCAGCGACTTAAGACTGCTTTTGTGCTCCAGGGTCACATATGTATATGATCCAGCAGCCATGCAGCATGATTTTGAAACAGGAGTAAAAAATACTGTTAAAATGTTTAATTTAATTTAATACTTTAAGCTAAAAATTTGTATTTTTTATTTCAAATTGAAAAGACAAATAATAAAAAGCACTTTTCAACTGATGATTTTTTTTTTTTTTTTAGCAGGTCAGGTCATTCAAATGACTTTTACTTCTAGTTTTTAGGAAGCATTTTGATTTATTAATTCTTTGTGTAATTAAAATTATTTTTCATAAGCACGTTATTTTTTTGACTCTTTATAACTGAAGCATCTGGGTGTGCAGGGAATGATGGGAAAGAACATTAAATAAATGCTGTGTAATGTGAACGAGGATAAAGCAGGTGTGATTCAGTGCTTTGGCAAGCACACATGGTGAAATGGGATTTTGGCCGTAGTCTCTCATATATTATGTCCACTTATTTTTCCTTCCTAATGAGATTCTAGAGTCACTAGAAACCCGCTGAGCTGTTGTGTCTGTTTGAAGAGACGCACCAATTACAGCTCGTCCTGCAGAAGAATCTCAAACACTGACAGCTGATATGATCAAAAATGATATGATAGAAAAGTTTAAAAGGATGCTTTCACGAACTATAAATAGTTCTGTTTTTGTGTTATATGCACTACCATTCAAAAGTTTTGGGTCAGTAAGATATTGAAAGAAATTCATAGTTTTATTCAGCAAGGATGCATTAAATTGCTCAAAAGTGGCAGTAAAGACATTTATAATGTTACAATTAGTGCTGTCAAATATACTGTATACTGTGTATATTTATTATGTATATATATATATATAAATACACACACAGGCATGTATATATTTCAGAAAATAGGTTGTTTATATATTAAATATATTTATTTATCATATAAATGATATGAATATAAATATAGACATGTAAATACATGTAAATATTTTAAATATATATACTGTGTGTATTTATATATACATAATAAATATACACAGAACACACACATATATTATGCAAACAAAAACATTTATTTTGTTTGCGATTAATCCCGATTAATCGTTTGATAGCACTAGTTACAATATTTATATTTCAAATGGTCTTTTTAACTTTCTATTTTTAAAAAAATCCTGAAAATCACAGTTTCCACAAAAACATGAAGCAGCACAGCTGTTTTCAACATTGATAATAATCAGAAACGTTTCTTAAGCAGCAAATCAGCATATGATTTCTGAAGGAACGTGTGACACTGAAGACTGGAGTAATGATGCTGAAAATTCACAGAAATAAATTACACTATAACATATATTCGCATTGAAAACAGCTATTTGAAATTATAATATTTCATGATGTTACCGTTTTACTGTATTTTTTTGATAAAATAAATGCAGCCTTGGTGAGCAAAAGAGACTTCTTTCAAAAACATAATAAAAGTACTGACCGCAAACTTCTGAACAGATGTTTGAATATATATGTAACGGGGTAAAACTGAAGTGGTTACCTTCCTACCCTCCACTGATTTTGTGATTTATGGTCCAACTCTGGCAGAAGACGTGCCAACGTGAGTTTAGTAGTCTCCAATACCAGCCGTGCCAATGCGGTCTAATGAGCGTGCCCATGGGAGAATTACAGTCGGGATAAAAACAGCAGGGCTTTAGTGATCTGCTGCATCACATGCTGAGAGCATTCAGGCCAGGGTCCCAGAGGAGCCATCAGCGCACTACCGAGAACTCAGTCTGTGTGGGGTGTGAAGGATTCGGATGCTTCCCAAAGCACCTATAGCACAGCCGTAAATAAAGCTGTTCTACAGAGACGCTATCAAGGGAATCATTTGACAGGAGAAATGTAAGTAATGCCCTTCAGAGGTGGAACAGACTGGTGAAATGTTTGGTTGACCCTTTTTAACACAACAGTATGGAACGTACAGGGACAAAGTAACAGTTCACCAAAAAAAGTCATCATTTACTAGTGTTGGGCGATATGCTCAATTTTCATATTTTCAGCCTGTGAGAACGCCGATACATAATATTATCGTGCTAATTTATTTAATTATTTATTTACATAGTTTCATTGCCAGAAAGTAAACCAACTCCAGCGCAAGGCTAAAAGCAGCCTAATGTTTTTAATATAACTGAATTTGTATTTAACATGATAACAATTTAATAGAAACATTGTAAGTTACTAATCATAATGCTTACATTTCCTCAGTCATTCAAAAAGCAGCTACAGAAAACGAAAAATTTACATTACCGAAGAACATTGACTTCAGTCCAACGCAAGTATATGCACTTTAAAAAAAATCCCATTACAATCAGTGAAGCTGTCTACACTGTATGCTGAATAAATATTTTATACTTAAATCGCATGTACATCTGCACTTTGCTGTTTATGATGAGAGTAGGGCTGCAACTAATGATTATTTTGATAATCAATTAGTTGGCTGATTATTTTTTCGATTAATCAGATAAAAAAATCATTTTCTTTTTTTTTTGACAAAAAACACTATTCCACATTCTGTCCAATGTCCTTCAAACGAACTGCATGTTAACTGAATGCTATGAAAACATACAGTGCTTAATTTATTAGACCACCTGTCATAATAAAGAGAAAACACAAATATTTTAGGAATCTGTCAAAAAAAAATTTTATCTAAAAATGTTAATGTCATTTATTGGGCAAATAACAAACTGAAACAAATAAATAGTATTTATTCACATAATAACAAAAAGGGCCTCCTATGCCTTTCATAACAGCTTGCATTCTTGCTGCCATTGTTTAGATACTTTTAGACTGTAATTGGGCATCTGGAAAAAACACTATAAAGTGCTTGACTATATTTTCTGCTTTTCTTTTACAGACAACAGCAATAATTATATTATAGCATTAGAAATAACCTACTACTGTTACTAAAGAGCTTACACAAATTGGAGAACTAACCTATACAGAAAGCTAAAAAAGGATTTTGGTAATCACCAGTACTGTTAGTTTAGAGCAGCAGTGGCACAAACCTTACATAATTTGTTAAAAACCTTACATAAATTTTGTTTTCATAAATTTGTTAAGCACTGTATAGTGAATATAGTTTAAATTTCTACATTAAAAATTTTAATAATAATAAAGATAATAAAGACTAATAAAATCACAAACTCCATGGTAACCAATAGGTGAGAGTAATGTTCTGCAGGAACACACGTTCACTTTGATCACAGTCACGTCTTCCTGTCATTTCTTTATCCTATAAAAGACGGTTATGAAGCATTTGATATTATTTATATTCAGACAATTACAAGCTGTTATCAGTTCCTACTCTCATAAAATGCGTGCACTACATGTTGACTTTTAAACCTAAATGTAACGTTCAGCATCAGATATTTAAGCATAATTAATGTTTTTCGCTGAATATTAATTGTCTCCCTCTGTCCGTGTGCGCACGCCCGCCGCGCCGGCGCTCATTCAGATTTAAACTTAACGCAGATTGTCAGGGCGGGCCTTTATGCAAAAATGGAAATGCTTGCGTGAATTTGTGATATTTACAGTTAAGCATATGACCGTAAACTGACAGTTTTTGCGCTGAGGACGCACACGCATCTGTCAAACTGCCTGACAGGGCAAGCCATTAGCCTACGCTAATGCATTAAGTTAGTTTAAATCTTAAAATAAACAATTCTCATGTTTTAGGCAGCTTGGTTCACATACTTCTCCCGCAGCATCTCATTCTGTTTCCTCCACTATTTTTAGATGCATTTTGTAATTCAGTGCTGTAATTTGACGCGACCGGCTGAAGTTGGACGTGCACTGTGGGCAGACCCGACTAATCATTAATGAGAATCGTTGTCGATTATTTTCATTATCGATAATAATCGATTTTATCAATTAGTTGTTGCAGCCCTAGATGAGAGAATTCACGAGTCATAATTCAGTTAACAAGTGTGCGATGAACAACAAAACACAGCTGTTTCAGCGATGACTCATCTGAACGCCTCTGATTGGCCATTTCGTTCATAAACTCAACAGAATCATGTGTGATTGTTTATAATGCGCAACACTGTAAAAACATGGAAAAATAAACAGAATGGAACAAATAAGCCCTAATATTAATTAGATAGTATTACTAGCCTAATAATAATAATAATAATAATCGTCCTGCTATCGTCAAAGGCATCAGCTACAGGTGATATCTCTGACTATCGTCGATACACGATACTTTTATCAATCGGCACAACCCTATCATTTACTAGAGCTTGCAGTTAATCGAAATACAGTTCTGATTTTGGTTTCGGCCTCCACTGATTATGAAAATACAATAATCTAGATAAAACGTTTATTGCGCCCCATTCCGCCCCCTTCTAGTGGCGTGCTTTCGCTCCTCTATAAAAGCCAGATTTCATGCACAAAACGGTAAAATAATGTAACTTGACTATTGTAAAATGGGACGTGCTTGATTTATTAAAGTTGATTAGATTTACATTTAGTCATTTAGAAGACGCTTTTATCCAAAGCGACTTACAAATGAGGACAATGGAAGCAATCAAAATCAACAAAAGAGCAATGATATGCAAGTGCCATAACAAGTCTCAGTTAGCTTAACGCAGTACACGTAGCAAGTTTTTTAAAATTATATAATAAACAAAAAGAAAACAGAATAGAAAAAGATTAGAAAAGCTAGTGTTAGTTTTTTTGTAAGAAAACAAGCAGTTAGTAAATGAATAGAGTGCAAGTCTAAAAGGTACACGTTTTTTTTTTTAAAGAATAGAATTAGAATAGAGAGTGCTAGAGTTAGAGGGTCAAATAAAGATGGAAGAGATTCTTGAAGATGGCTAAGGACTCAGCTGCTCGGATTGAGTTGGGCAGGTCATTCTAAAAATAGTGGAGGAAACAGAATGAGATGCTGCGGGAAAAGATAATGTAATCTTGTTAAAACTGATTTCATAAAATTGGTTTCGAAAAAAGTATCGTTCAGGAACCGGTATCGAAGTCAAGGTATCGGTATCAATATTAAACAATTTTGAATGATACCCAGCCCTACTGCAGGAGTAGCACTGTCCTCTGGTTCGATACACGTCTCTGTCAGGGCCATGAGGTTTAGTCTCGAATGACTAGTAATAGATGTAATGAAATCTGCTTTGTTTACAGCAGACTGACCATTCCAGAGACTAATAGAAAAAGAAAGTAGTATTTTAGCAGACATAGGCAAAGTGCACAGGTTGATAGGATTGCGCTGCCTACAGTGTGTGATGTGTTGTTTGCGAGTGGTAGTAATAGTAGGGATCTGGAAACACATAGTAAGAGTTGGTCATTAAAACTGAAACAGAAGTGAAGCAAGGTGTAGAAAAGAGAATGAATCAAAAGCGATACGTATGTCCCTTGCCAGTGTCCCTGCACGGTGGAGTCGCACGGTAGAGTCGATGGTCTTTACACTCTTCAGTCTTCACACGACGGCTGCCGCTGTATACTAACCTTTTTTAAACCCGTTTGACATAACGGAAATTGAATTCAGCTGAACACACTTTACTGTTTATGAAAACAAAGGGCTAAGCAAGCGCACGACACTGACAAGGTATGCGATACAGTACGAGACCAAACTCAACTTCAGCACGTCTCAACACAGTAAACAAAACAAGCGTTTCCTAGATGTATTATTGTTTATAAAAGCGTGAAAGAGAACTTGTGCTGTTCCTCTGGAGGATTTCTGTGGATGCGCTCAGAGACCCCACATGAAAAAATACTATAGTAATTTATAGTAAATACTATAGTGTTTTTGAACCATACTATAGTAAAATGTATTATACTGTATATTATTTACACTTTGGTACAGTATTGGGTAAAGTAATTTGTTTATATTACTATAGCTGTTATATTACCACAGCAACTATAGAATTACCACAACAAATGAATTCAAGTACTTTACTATAGTATGGTTCAAAAACACTATAGTATTTACCATAAATCACTATAGTATTTTTTCATGTGGGACAGAACACGGAGATGTAAAGCTCAAGATGCGCTCCTAAACGCCCAAATACACGCAAAAATGTGTCAAAATGCGGCACTTGGTGGTTATTCACGTAAACCCTTGTCGGTTATGTAATAAATGAACGTAAAGAGTTGAGAATGAAAATATGTGTGCAACAGTAAATTCGATCCGTGCTGCTCTTAAAGTGACAGTGGATTATATTCTTGCTGTTGACTGTCTTTTGTTGTTTGATTAATATTAAGCACACAAAGACAAAATCACTCATTGCTCTTGATTGAAGGATTTTTTTTAGTTTTAACAAGAAACAAAGAAAGTTTATTTCTTGCAGTGAAGACTGTATTTGATATATAATTTGATATTATTGCTATCTTTAAATAAATCACTCATATAAAGTTTTGCTAATGTGGCCCACTCATAATCGTGTTAAATCATCGTGATTACAATATTGGCCAAAATAATCGTGATTATGATTTTTGCCATAATCGAGCAGCCCTATCATTTGCTCACCTTCACGTCATCCCAAACTGTATGAATTTTGTACTTCACTGGAAATCAAGAGATGTTTAGTAGGATGCTCATGTTGTGAATGGGGACAGATGCTGTTGAGCTCCATAAACCACTACAAACATAATCCATGCTGCTTTTATGTGTGTGTTGTTACTGACTTTTAGCTGACTGAATAGCATTTGGGTATGTTCCTCACACAAAGCAAATGCCTTCAGAAGACTTGGAAGAAGTTATGATACCTATAATATGTTTTTATTTGTCCTTTTTAGTTTAACTTTAGTTTAGTCTTGGTCACTATGAACTGTTAGTGAATGGAAAAGACTAACATGATAAATGATTTCATTATATTTATTTTACTTGTATTCTCTAGCACCGAGAGGGAAACGAGGCTGGAAAACCTTCTATGCTGTTCTGAAAGGCATGATCCTCTATTTGCAGAAGGTTTGTTTACTCGCTCTTTCATTTTCCCCTCTCGCACTGCTGATTAATCAAATTTCCATCATTTTCCACAAACATCAATAATAAATCGATTTCTCCTCCCGGAGATTGTGATGTGAGAGGTAATCACATTCACACATTTATTTCAGGTCTGACAAACCTTTTCAGAGCCCATCAAAGAAAGAAGCGTCCCAGCTCCCCCATTCTCCATTACAATAGTTTATTTATGTGCTCCATTTGAACTTGCATTAGTTGCTTAGCTGTGCAGTCATGCGAAAGTCACAGGAATGAAATATTGGCATGAAAGCAGGCCGTACCTGTGCATATATTTTTGTGCTGGTGACTGATTGTTTCCATGGCATTAGAGCTAACGATGTGCCATTTGTGCAGCAATCACACCGAATGTCTCTCATCAGAGGAACGGGAAATGTGCTGGATGGCTTTCTCATTCTCATTTCAAACAGACCTTTTATTTGGGAGAAAAAAAATATACTCAAATGCAAACTCAGTGTCATGTTTCCTGACTCTTAAATGCATGTTAATTGTAATTAAAGGAATGGTGTAGCGCCAAATGTATATACATACACAGTCCAATGTCCTAAAGTTGTACTGGGTGTGAATCCAAAAAAAATCAGAAAAAGGGTCTACACACCACGAACAGGGCAAAGGCTCCGCAACTGTTTGTTTATTTTGCTTCATTAGAGGCCACATAAAATAAAGTGCTGCAAAGTGCAGTGCAAAATGTTTTCAAGATCAACACTTCATCAGTGCCATATAATTGCAGATACACACCTGCATCAATTTAAAGTGCACATATTACCGTAGAAATCCTAATATATGTGCAGGCACAAAAAATACAAGGCATTATCAGATATGGGCTACAGTCACAAATTTATATCATAATTATATCTATGTCAAAAACCCAAATACAGCCTTGAAACATTTACAGATATAAAAAATATAGTTCACATCCATAAATAAGCTTAATTATAGAAATGTATATAATTTTGTAAATACACTACCAGTCAAAGGTTTTGTATGTGTGCAACAGTAAATTCGATCCGTGCTGCTCTTAAAGTGACAGTGGACTATATTCTTGCTGTTGACTGTCTTTTGTTGTTTGATTAATATTAAGCACACAAAGACAAAATCACTCATTGCTCTTGATTGAAGGATTTTTTTTAGTTTTAACAAGAAACAAAGAAAGTTTATTTCTTGCAGTGAAGACTGTATTTGATATATAATTTGATATTATTGCTATCTTTAAATAAATCACTCATATAAAGTTTTGCTAATGTGGCCCACTCATAATCGTGTTAAATCATCGTGATTACAATATTGGCCAAAATAATCGTGATTATGATTTTTGCCATAATCGAGCAGCTTCTGCTCACCAAGCCTGCATTTATTTGATCCAAAGTACAGCAAAAATAGTAAAACTGTGAAATATTTTTACTATTTAAAATAACTGTTTCCTATTAGAATATATTTTAAAATGTTATTTATTTCTGTGATTTCAAAGCTGAATTTTCAGCATCATTACTCCAGTCACATGAATGAGTCAGAAATCATTCTAATATTCTGATTTGCTGCTCAAAAAACATTTATTGTTATTATTATGTTGAAAACAGCTGAGTAGAATTTTTTCAGGTTTCTTTGATGAATAGAAAGTTCAGAAGAACAGCATTTATCTGAAATATAAATCTTTTGTAACATTATAAATGTCTTTATCATCACTTTTGATCAATTTAAAGCTTAATTGATAAATTAATTTATTATTAATTTCTATAATTTCTCCCCCCCCCCAGGTTTTATAGTGTTTAATGTTACAAAAGTATAGTGTATGTTACAAAAACTTTTTCTTTCAGATAAATGCTGATCTTTCTATTAATCAAAGAATCCTGAAAACATGTACTCAACTGTTTTAAATATTGATAATAATATAAAATGTTTATTTTAAAAACATAAAAAATCTTACTGTTCAAAAACTTTTAACTGGTAGTGTATATATCACACATACAAATGTCCATGATAACTCTACTCACAAAATCTATATAAAACATAAGCACAAAAATTTATCAAAATAATTCACACAAAGCATTTATAACTATTTCTTCATTCATGCTTCATTCAAAGTTTCGGATTTAACCAAAAAAAATCTCTAACATTTTTTTAGTGCGAAAAATGAGGAGGATTAGCAAAAAGAACTGCACGGGATCACTAGTCAAAATATGCCAATGCTTTCTAAAGAAATCACTTTAAAATGCACTTTAAAGTTAAATATGAATTTTAGAATTTTTTACTTTCCGTACCCACTGTATATACTGTATATATATATATATATAATCTACAAGTACAGTTTTTTTTTAAATATATCTGTAAGATTTGAATATCACTACAAGAAAACATTTTATACAGTTAAGCACATTTCTTTTTCTTTTTCCACCAGCCTATATCCATGTCGTGAGTGTGATTCATTGGTGGAAAAAGAGAAAACACAACATTTGAAGATTAAATTGACTGATAGCATTATCTGTTTATTTATTTTTCAAAATACCTACAGATATCACAATAATATTGTTATCGTAAATTATTTTGGCCACAATAAATGTGTATTGAAAATTTGAGCCTCCAAAATTTCGAGTTCCTGTTCAGTGGTAGAGCATGCACTGCTTCATATGTTTGATCAGGGTGGGTCTCTCTGAGAGCTTAAAGAAGCACCACTACTGTCAGGTTATATTGCTTGTTCACTCAAATACACAATTAACAGACTCAGCTTGGTGGTGTTTGGCATTCACACATCAATTAGAAACAATATGTGATTGTGATTCGATGCAATGATGCAATAATGCAATGATCTCACTGATGATACAAAAATCAATAATAAACATCACAACTTTTTATTGTGTTGGCTCTGCAAAAGGCATTAAGTTTTGAGATTACATTTGCATTTAGTTATAAGTCAGTCGACTTACAAATGAGGACAATAGAAGCAATCAAAACCAACAAAAAAAGCAATAATATGTAATGCTGGGTACACACTAAAAGATTTTTAAAATCTTATAAGATCTTCAAAATGTGAGAAATCACCAACATGAGGAAAAAAAATCCTAGATTTAACCGTTTTGCTCCTATAGTGTGTGGTGTGCCACGATGTTCCCCCCACACATCAGGATTCGCGATCGGGCGTTGTTTCTACGGTGCAAGGATGCGCCTTCCGGGAGGGGGGGCGATATGTCACGCCTCTGGACTGTCTGTGTGTGTTTTTCTCCCCATGTGCTCCCGTGACCCAGTTTCTCCCTTGATTGATTGCGTTCATTTGGTTCAGGTGTGTCTCGTCAATTACCCTTGGTTAGTCTTGTATATAAAGTGTTGTCTGTTCCTGGTTTCCTTTGTCCGGTGTAACGTCATTTCGTCTATACTATGGTCTATGCGTGTGTTCCTGCCTGCCCTGTGTTCCCCTGTGTTTGGGTTATTAAAGACTGTTATTTGTGACTCACCTTCGTCTCTGTGTTCCTCGACTCGTCACCGTAGCACCATGACACAAGTCTTGGTTGGTCTAACGCAGTACACAAGGGTTTTTTTATAATAAATAAAAAGAAAACAAGTAGATAGAATAGAAAAAGAATAGGAAACGCTAGTGTTAGAGTGTCTTTTTTTCTTTCAATAAAACAAATCAAAAGAATAGAGAATGCTTGGGTTAGAGGCTCTTTTTTAAGGTTTTAGAGGGTTAAAAAGAAAACAAATAGATAAAATATAATTAGAATTGACTGTGCTAGAGTTTTAGAGCATCAAATGAAGATGGAAGAGATGTGTTTTTAGCCATTTCTTGAAGATGGCTAAGGACTCAGCTGCTCAGATTGAGTTGGTAGATGATGCAAAAGAATCTTTAGGACACAAGAATCCGAACCAGATTTGTTAAACTTCTTGGATTCCCATCCCTGTCCGTGTTCATCATTTGTCCTGTTTGTGCTTGCTCCTGCAGGATGAGTATAAGCCGGAGAAGGCCCTGTCAGAGGACGACCTGAAGAACGCCATCAGCGTGCATCATGCTCTCGCCATCAAGGCGATGGACTACGAGAAGAAGCCCAATGTTCTCAAACTCAAGACTGCTGACTGGAGAGTGTTCCTCTTCCAGGCCCAGTAAGAGACAGCTGCCGAGACCTTCCCTGAACTCCAAATCTAATTTCATGCTTCAGTTCAAGCTCAATTAAAGCTCGTTTATCTCGTCCATTGGTCTGCCCACAGACCTTTTATTTCTTCGTAAGGCTGACTGATCTCATCCTGTGAGTTTGCGCGACTGTAGCGTGGCCTTCTTCATATGAACACATGACGTTTCTTCTCTGTAGGAGCCCTGAGGAAATGGAGTCCTGGATTAGAATAATCAACTCGGTGGCGGCCATGTTTTCCGCCCCATCCTTCCCCGCTGCCATCGGCTCGCAGAAGAAATTCAGCCGTCCGCTGCTGCCGGCGACCACCACCCGCATGTCTCAGGAACTACAACTACATCTTGTACAAACTTGTCTTATACATATTATATATTCAGAAATAATACGAGGAAAATGCTTTAAAAAAAATTCTCAAAAGTCAAGGTAATTCAAATTCAAAATGCCTGAAGGTATAACACCAGTAGACTATTATTTACTATAAATGTTCTGTAAAAACAAAAGAAGCTTTCAGTCTGTCACCATGATGCAAGCATGAAATATCACAAACAGTAGTAGGTACAGGGTTTTTATTTGCTTGCTCTGCTTTTAAATGGCATTTTAAAAACGCAGCGCTCAAGTTAAAGAAGTTCACTCCCATCTTCTTGCATGTTTTTCCTATTCCACTGCAGCGTCGCATCTTTGTCAACACAAAAGTGCATTCTGTGTGAACGGTGCCTAGCGATAAAAGTGTGTCACACAGAGCAGTTAATCACGTGCGCCGACATGCGTTTAGATCGTTTTTTTCTCTTTACTGTTATCATTGGCATATTGTCAAAGTGTCTAATTCTAACGTTTGGTAATATTTCTATTCAAAATCACGATTCCTCGATCTCAAAATCGTCCAGCCCTATCTGAAGCCTTTGATGACTGTGTCTGTTGTGTTACAGGAAGAGCAGCTCAAGTCCCACGAGGCCAAGCTGAAGCACGTCTCTACAGAATTAGCCGAGCACAGATCCTACCCGCCAGATAAGAAGGTCAAAGCCAAAGAGGTCGATGAGTACCGCTTGAAGGAGCACTACCTGGAATTTGAGGTAGACGGCGTTGCCTTTTATGATGCAAGAGACACAATTAAGCATATCGTTTGCTCAGGTTTACCTTGGCCGTATTTTTCCCCCTCGACACACAGGGAGCCGTGTTCATTGTCTTTGACGTTCCTCATCTAGACTGTCAGGGATGAACTTGCCTAGAATTAATGGAAATGCATTTGCTGAAGCCGTTTTATTTTCTGGCTTTGATTGATGGTTAAGGTCAGAGGAAGGGAATAAAACAGCACTCTTATCACACATACTTTTGTTTCAACATTAAATGATGCTTTGTAAATGCTTGTTCTCATCTTTAATGAATTCAAACAGCAGGCTTAATGCATATCTAATATGTAATATAGGAACTTTTGGTGCTCTCCACAAATACAAATGAGTACAAGTGGTGTCCCAGTACTTTTTCAATAGTGTATCTAATTTAGGGCTGCCCCCTAATAGTCGACTAATCGTTAGTCGACCAGAAGAGGCTTGGTCGACCAAAATTTTATTAGTCGCTTAGTCGCAGAAAAAAAAATCCACGGGCGAAGTCACGCAGTCCGTGACGGACAGATCGTTAACGGCTAGTCTATGGTAATACAGTTCATCGACGGGCAGTACATCCAAACGCTCGCCTATCATTCATCGACCTCTCAAATATGGCTTATCAACTGAAATATGTAAGTATTAGCAACTTTACATGGCCGCTCAATCTAATGTTAACCTAGAGAAATGTGCGCTATTCAAGTGTCTGTGCGGAAGCTGAACAGTGCGCTCACTTGCTCTTAAAATAATCCCTCATTTTTGGTCATACAGATAAGAGTAATACATCTTTCGAATCTGTAAAGACTGTAAAGACGTTTATTTGTGTGCACTCACAATACCACGCTTTTGTAAAATAATGAAAGCAAACATGATGCGCTTTCTGCCGTCTCGGTCTCTGTGAACTTGAACGTGAAACTCTGTGTATATCTTTGCCTTACAGACATTAAAAATATATCTATAGAGAGTGAAATGAACCAATTCAAATGGAAAACAAATTCTCAGATTATGTAATCCGTGTGAAACATGAATACAGGCGCATCCACTAGCCTACTGCGGAGTCAGTGTCGCCGACTTCATCTCTTAATACGAAAACAAAAAGCACTAGTTTATCAAATTATTACAAACTTAAACTTACAGTTTTTCCCTGAAACGTTCATAATCATTACTTCTGCCGGTGCGCTGTGGCAAGCTTTATGCATGTACCTGAGCGCTTATTAGGCTATGTATGTAATTAAAGGCTCATTATAATGATTTAAATGGTTTATTGATAAACGTGCGATTAGTCGACTAATGCTTAAAAT
>NW_015653463.1:295115-305316 GCF_001515625.1 Sinocyclocheilus rhinocerous | reverse complement strand
AAATGAAGTTTATTTATGTGTGCTCACAATACCACGCTTTTGTAAAATAATGAAAGCAAACAGGGTGCGCTTTCTGCCGTGTCGGCCTCTGTGAACTTGAACGCGAAACTCCGTGTATACTTCCCTTACAGACATGAAAAATATATCTATAGAGAGTGAAATGAACCAATTCAAATGGAAAACAAATTCTCAGATTATGTAATCCGTGTGAAACATGAATACAGGCGCATCCACTAGCCTACTGCGGAGTCAGTGTCGCCGACTTCATCTCTTAATACGAAAACAAAAAGCACTAGTTTATCAAATTATTACAAACTTAAACTTACAGTTTTTCCCTGAAACGTTCATAATCATTACTTCTGCCGGTGCGCTGTGGCAAAGTTATGTCATGTACCTGAGCGCTTATTAGGCTATGTATGTAATTAAAGGCTCATTATAATGATTTAAATGGTTTATTGATAAACGTGCGATTAGTCGACTAATGCTTCAAATTAACGACTACTAGTCGACCAGAAAAATCCTGTCGAGGGCAGCCCTAATTTAATTAATATAGTGGTTTGATTATTGCACTGACAACATGCATATAAAAAAAAACAATGCATTTTATGTTGTACTTAAACTTTAAATAATCTAAAAAAACAAACAAACAAAAAACAAATTATCTTTAAAATCCATTTTCTCAGTTTTTACACAATTTTTTATAAAAAATGATCTAACAAAAAATGTATGGCAAATGGGTTTAACTAATGGACCCCAACATTTTGCATTTTTCCTTTCTCTGACACACCAATTTCAGGTCTTGGAGTCTCTACTAGTGAGCTGATGACCTGAATCAGGTGTGTTTGATTAAGGAGACATGCAAAACATGCAGTGTTGGGGTGCCTCCAGGACCAGGGTTGGGAACCACTGGGTTAAAGTGATCTTAGTTGAGTTCTATTGGACAGCACCATTATAATGTGTAATTCTGATAAACTCACTGATATTGCAGTGTATTAACCCTTCCTAATAAACTGTAGCGATCACACATCTACATAACACACATCCACTCTGATGCACTTTCAGCTACAGTTAATAAAACAAACACCTTTGTGGATAAAAAAAGCTTTTAAAGCCCTTTGGCCTGACAAACATGATCAATATTCCAGTTAGTGTGTTTTAGAGCCTCCTGTATGTGGATCTTTAAAGCAATTTGCTAAAAACTGACTCACCCTCAGCTCATCCAAGATGTAGATGAGTTTGTTTCTTCATCAGATTTAGATAAATGTATCATTGCATCAGTGTCTCAGCAATGGATGCTCTGCAGTGAATGGGTGCCGTCAGAATGAGAGTCCAAACAGCTGATAAAAACATCACAATAATCCACACCACTCCAGTCCAGCAGTTAATGTTTTGAGAAGAGAAAAGCTGTGTGTTTGTAAGAAACAAACCCATTAAGGTCTTCTATGCATAATATTGCTTTCTCCAGGTAAAGAAACAAACTCATCTACATCTTAGATCTTCATCTGTGGGCGACAAAATCTTCAGCAAATTTGAAAAAATCTTTTGGATGCACTTTCAGAGCTCTCCTTTAAACTGTCAGGACCACCTTGAGAAATCAATCCCATAATAAGCATAATGTGACAATATAAGATTTATTTCATCTTATATTTAGCACTCTTGTGAGTAAATTTTTATAGTATTCAGAGATGTACGTCAAGCTCCTGAAAGAGGGTGTGAGAGAGCTCTTGACGGCCCGGGACGGTGACGCGGCGCTGAAGAAGTCTCAGTCCAGCCCATCTCTCAACCAGGAGTCCCAGCCGGCCGCCGCTAAAGTCAAGCGCAACACGTCCGAGCGGAAGGACTACCGGCCCGAAACACCCAAGATCACATAGACAGTCTCCTGCTTCCTGTCAGAGAGCCACTGTATATCACGCGTGACTGTACTTTGATGTAATTTATTTATCTGCCGACAGTTCTCAGAAATAATTTGTGTAAAATGTAAATTGATCAGTTGGTTGGAAGTTGTAAATCCCTAGGTCTCCCTTAACCAGCTGGTGCTTGTGGAGCAAATAGTGTGGTTTTCTTTTTTATTCGTTAGCGTGTAAAGATCATGTGGTTGCACTTTATTTTACAGTATGCACGTTTGCGGAAATAACGGAGTAATTTTAGGTTAAGGTTAGGTTTAGGGTTAGATTCAGTGTTGATGCCTTGTTATTACCCAGTTAAGCCTCGTGCACACCGGGACGATTATCACGTGCGCTTATCGCCAGTGTTTTTCTAGATGTTTTTCGACGCGTCTTGTTCATACCCAAGCGATTTTCGCTGGGGATGAGCCGAGTGAACGTCCAAATTCACTCCCTGACATTAGATGGCGCTTAATGAAAAACAGAAATACCCCGGGACACATCGAATCCTCTTTGATCTGCAATTCCTCTCCATAACAACTCTCTCTTATCGAGAGTTTTGTAGTCGCTGTCGCGTTTGTCATAAAGCCCTTTGTGTTCAGACACATATGAGACCAGCAGCTCTACATTCATCTTGCCTCGATGCATCTTCTTGGTCTACTTACTTCCTCTTCGTCGTTAGGTATCAATGTGTGCTCGGCAAGACCGTTTTGTGCTTGAGCGCCACCAAGTCGTGTTTTACTGTAACTTCAGCAGCTCCAGGCACATGAACAAAAGCGCCAATCTCATTGGTCAGCCAGTTTTTAACGCAGCGTGTCAAACCAAAAAAATGAGCCAGAGGCATTTTTTTAAAAATGACGCTTTTACGCCTTGCGTTTTGTGCGTCGGTGTGCACACTCACATTGGCGCCCTTTGTTTAGTCACGAGGCATTAAAAATCGGCAATAATCAATAATCGTGCACAAGCCTTTACACTCTTAAAAATAAAGGTTCTTTATTGGCATCAATGGTTCTATGAAGAACATCCGTGGAACTTTTCAAATGCAGAAAAGGTTCTTTATAGTCAAAAAAGGTTCTTTAGATTTTAAAAATGGTTCTTTTAGGAACTGTTCACTGAAAGGTTCCAAATATGGTTCTTCTATGGCATTACTGCAAAAACACCCTTTTTGGACCTTTATTTTTAAGAGTGTGTTACTATACTAAGAGGACTGTAAAATAAAGTGCCGCTGATTTCGTTCTGAGAACATGACCGTCTCTTGATTGTGCTGTTCCCCTAATTTGCTTTTCCTTCAAGAGAAGTATTTTCTTCAAGTGGAAACGTCCACTTACATATGCTAGGCAGTAGATATAGTCTCACTCGGAGCGTTAACTGTTATTTTACTAGACGAATAAACGGCAGATCTGAGCTGACAGCAGAGAGAGGGGTCATTTTTAGGATCCTTTAGGATTTCAGTGCATGGATAGGTGCGGGATTTATCACGATACCTTTAGTTTTCGATGTACTAACCACGTACTAACAAACCACCAAATTCTCAGTGTAATATCTACTCTCACGCGCGCGGTAATGGATCGTACCAGCATGTCGCAGCAATGGACCGAAACTCTAAATAGATTATTTTCTAATGATGATTTCGAGGTACTTGCTGAGTTACAGCATTTCAGACTGCAAGATTAGATGACGTTCACGTTAACGCCATCGGCTGCGCAGTTTGTGCCATTTATTTTTTTATCTGTTTGTTGAAGTAAAGAGTATACTTCTGCTTTTTCAGTAATGCTCCTTTTGTGTATTTTATAAACTTATATTTGAATTTTTAATTCTCAGTTCAGAACATTATTGTTGTAAAGATGACAGTAGTATTTATAGTGCACTTTATTAGTTCTTCTGACTCTTTTAGAGAGCTTTATAAAGGGTAGTGATATGTTACTTCATTATACAGGTTTTTCAAGCGTAACCAAATCTGTGGTTGGTTTTATTGAAGGTACACAGCCGAAGGTACATTTTCACTCGTGTAAAGTCGTGTTAGTTTATCTGTGCTCCTGTGTTTTTGCCGTCATGTTTAGGTTGTTCGAATACAGAGGTTTCTTGAGGAATTGAGAGCGTTTCAGTTACTTTTTTCGTGATGCTTGCTAACCTTGAATCTAAGATGTCATTTTCATTACAGAAACAAACGCCGTGAACACTATATGAACGTTCTACACTGTTTTTGCACACCAAACAAAGCCGGATCTATTTACTTATTTGAACTTTTGAAGGTTTCAAAGGAATCTATATGAAAAGCTTTTCACATTTACAGATATTAGTTTGAGTCCCTTCAGTCTATTATGACATTTCGTTTACTTGAAATATTTTTAAGGACACTTTATTTTGTTTGAATTTGACAAATAGAAACAATTTGTTCATATCTACATTGTATTTTTTTGTCATTACAAGCTTGTTTTTCATGTTTTTTTTCTCTCGCTGTAAAATTGCAGGACGTTTTATTTCTCTTGTCCAGTTCTGAACACAGAAGCACTTAGATGATGTTTATTTTTATTTATTTGTTGCTACTTTTAGAACAAAAGCTGCATTACTTTTCAGCAGTATATACAGTACACACTTAGTAATGAATACTACAAAACTGTCATCAGTATATTAAGAGATCGACTCTTCCTTTTATGTGCTACTATGTTTCAAGTTTGATGTTCGCCGCTTTTCCAGACCAAATAGTTTCCTGTGACATGTAACTCTGGCACTAACCCTTTAACAGTGTGCACGTCCTACACAGACTTAGTACTTTAGAATAGTAATTGCATTTGTTATTATTTTACATAGGATGCAGAAAATGATAATAAAAAAAAAAGTCAGAAGAAGTGTATACATAAAAGATAGGGGCATGCAAGTGCACTTTAGGGTTTCAAAATAAACAACAACAACAACAGCTCTAATGAAAAATCATTCAAAAGTGAGGCTTGCATAATTACAAGCAGTTACGAGGTTTGAAATGCATTTCTTCGTCAAGCTAATATTTTGACTGGAACACTCACTTTGTTTTCGACGTTTGTTTGTGGATCTCCTGGGTGCAGACTGCTCATGTTTACCGTGATGTATGCCACAACTCAACTCAACTTGATCGTAAACATTACGACTTGTCAGTTTTTCCTCCAGCCTTGTCATCTTTGTGCGTTTACTTTGGCGAACCCTGTAATGTATGATCTCCTCTCAAAATGCAATTGTGTGAGTACTGAAGGAGAGCAGCTGGTTTTAATGCGCCTTTGCCATCAGTTGGACCGTTTGCTGTCCAAACTCAGATATCGTGAATACCTTTTTTTAGCTGTGATCCTGTACTACTCCTTTAAATCTGTAAATGTTGTTCAATATGCCTGTTGCCCTGTGTTCAGAAGACTGGATGTGTTGGTTGTGATCTCCTGGCATGAGCGTGTCTTACGCCTGCCCTCAAAGATCAGGCACACAATGTTGGCTTCAGTGAATAAAATACTGTATTTAATCGTTCATTGCATCTGCACTCATTTTTAATCCACACATCTTCTGAAAGCAGCTCAAAGCGTTCTGAACCCCCACCGCTCATCGCTGAAATGGTTAATGTATGAATAAAACAGCCAAACACCTAAAAGATGGGTCATGTACTATATGATGTTCTTGCCTTAATCAGTGTTAGCCATTATAGGAATATTTATTAAAATCAGCTGAATCAGTGCAGAACCAATACGTTCAAGCTTATTATAAACATAATTCCTCAAACAAAAGTAAGCCAACGCATGTTGAATTAGCAGGTGTTGTTTATATGAAAGTTTATATGTTCGCATGAAAAGCTTGACATGTACTAGCAACTATATAATGCTATTTAAGGCTATTCTGATCATTACGACACTGGCACAGCAACTGTTGTTGAGTACTTGTCATTCATAATCTTGTGAGTAGATGCAGTGACACGGAGAAAACGCATGAAATCAATGGTTTTCTTTTCAAAGTGATTTATTCTTTTTAAATTGGAACATTTTGGAACATGACAGCAATTCAGATGTAGCCTTTGTAAAGCATAATATTAGTATTTCCAATGTCGATAAGCCGCAACAGTACCATTTAGTCAAACAGTCTTGCACATCCCTGCTTCAAAAACCTGTAAGAACACAGTTTATATTATATTCAAATCAAAAGGCATGATCTCTAAAGCTACATTTCTGCAAAAAAAAACTTCTAGAGAATTCCATAATTTCTGTGGACAACATTAAAAAAAATGTCCTTTGCCTTCAGATAAGACAGTGGCACCTTTTGGAGAGCCAACTTTTACACCACGTGAACAGTCATGATTAGTAACCAGAAGAAATGTGTATCTGCGGTACCTTCACATCCACTGGAAATGAATGTAATAGAGCCTGATTGCTGCTAATGAAAGCCGTGAGGCTGATTACACACCACAGGTTGGACGGAGAAGGTCACATTTGTATACATGAAAGTCAGCCAACATCGCCTCCTGTTTACACTTTACTCCTGTAGTCGACAGTGACAGTGACAACTAGCGTTTTGGCAAAGTAGAGTTGCAAACAATCACGTAGACATTTTAGGCTACTGTATGGGTCTGAACAGATTTTGATGAAAAACAGGAATCTAACTTGCATGGCCATGTGGCTGAGAAATAAAGAACAAAAAAGCAGCACATCCTCTACATATACATTAAGAGAATGATATAAGCTGCTGTGCACAACATCGCATGCATACTCACCGAAATGCATGGCTGACAGTTCAGCCGTTTGGCATCATGTTTGGAGCAAAGCCTGCCGGGTTACTTCAGAAGTGTTTGAGGATGTGGAGAATGTAAAAGTTAAGACACAGGAGGTGTAATGTTGATATTTCATGCACCTATTGTATATGGATTGATGTTTTTTTACACATCTTTTTTTTGCCTAAGCTGTTTACATTTTTTGAGTAGTTTGCCCAACACTGGGGACTGAGAAGGGGTGAGTGGGTAGAAGAAGAAGAGTGGGAATAGGAGAACAGATAAAGAAAGAGAGGAGGTAGAAAAATATGGGAGACAAATAACTCTTGTTATGAACTTTATGATAAATGTTTTTTAACACCCAGTTGCACACTGTTTAAAAAAAAAAAAAACATTTTCCAGTCTGTCACAAATTTTGTGTCACAAATACTAGGATTTGTGAATTACTGTACCTGAAAGTACATAAAAACCCATTTAAAGCAAATGTCGTCCCAACTTGTCAAACACAGTTGTCTGAACGAACAATTTCATATTGAGCAATATTGCTGAAATGTGGGTTTGTGAGTTCCCAGCATGCACCTCAATCATCCCATTAATCCAGTCTGGTGTTCTGGGACATTTCCAATTATGTAAAATCATCCCAGCAGCATTAATACAACCAATCTTAGAATAAATGCATTTTTTGCAATGTCAAGTCACCTTTATTTATATAGCGCTTTTAACAATACAGATTGTGTCAAAGCAACTGTACAGCATTGATTAGGAAAATATTGTGTCAATAATGCAAAATGTTGGGTACCACTGATTTATCTCCAAGAAGGCATTATAATGTATAATAATATGTATGTAATGAATTTTCCTCTAGCTTTCCTAATGTTTTTATCCCCAGCCGATCATTATCACAAATATTAGTTCCCAAATTCTTCTGCCATATGGTTTTCAGATTGTTACAAGTGTCCGAAGTTACGCTGTGCATTGATTTGTAACACACAGAAGCAGTCTGAGCTTCACGTGGCAGCTGTCGATAAGCACACACAGGATTCTCATTTGCACTGAATTTGTTCTTGACACAGTGCATAATAAGTTCCCTCCCCAGTGTTATATTTTTTTAGCAATTCAGAGTATGACATAAAAATGCCATTCTCGTACAAAACATTAACTACGGTCACTCCTTTGAGTTGCCGTTGTTTCCAAAACCCCACTGCTTTGCCTATACAGATTCCCGGGTTGTTCCACAGTGATGCATATGACTGTCTATAATGTGATGTCCTGCACAGTTTATGAATTTTGCTCCATACATATCTTGAATGTATCGGCACTGGATTTGAGTCCCATTCCTCTCTAGAGCATTGCGAGGGAATACCAATGGGAAGAAATGGTGATGCCAGTTTCTGTTCTGTTTTAATCCAGTCCATCCCGAGTCCGTCTCACCCCAGTGTTTAGCCAACTTGGCCTTTTCAAAAGAAAGATTATACATCCTTACGTCCGGTAATCCTAGGCCTCCCCATCCCTCGGGGAGCAGAGTTTGCTCGGGCCTTTTTCCTGCCCACAGAAAGTATTTGATGATTTTGTTGCATCTTTTAAAAGTAGTGTCTGGAATATTCACAGGTATCATCATAGTTATATATTTGAACTGCAGCTCATTTTAACAGTATGAACTTTGCCCCACAAAGAGGCATTTATCTACATTATTGTTTATCTTTGTCAGCGATGTCTCATAGTTTAACATCACGAGTCAGTTTCACTCATAGGTACTTCATCCCCATTGGAACCCATTTAAAGCCAAATCGGGTCACACATGGGCATAACATGTTTTAGATATTGGCATAGCCTCAGATTTCCCCCAATTTATTTTGTAACCTGACACACATCAGTACAGCTGTACTCATCAATGGAAGTAAAGATTTAAAAGTGTCACAAGATAGCAACAAAATCTCATCTGCAAACAACATTGACTTGTGTAAAATCTTTTCTTCTGCCCCCCAACTCCTATAATTGCCACCGTTCTGGAGGTTTGCAGGTCAAGTGTTGAGGTCAGTGTACAAATATAAGTAGTTGCCTTGATGAATTTGTCGGCTGACTAAGGCATTTTGCATTTAGTGAGTTGACAAATTCAGTCACTTTATTTTAAGGTCCAATTCTTGCTATTAACAAACCATTAACTACGGATTTTGCCTCAATAAACTCCCAATTAGCTGCTTATTAATAGTTAGTAAGGTGGTTGTTAAATTTAGGTATTGTGTAGGATTAGAGATGTAGAATATGCTCATGCAGAATATGTGCTTTATAAACACTTATAAACAGCCAATATGTTAATAATAGACATGCTAATAATCAACTAGTTAAAAGTGAGAATTGGTCCCTATACTAAAGTGTTACCACAAATTCAAATGAACAAAACAAAGTAGCATTGCTTAAGAACACATTTAAGACAGTAGTTGAGAGAAAATCTGAATGCATCAAGTTGTGCCGAATTAAGTTTTCTCAACAATTCCTTTCCTACAGTGTGTATTTGTCAAGAGAACAGAGCTGTAGTTTGATGTCAGTGTTTGCTTTCAGTAAACGTGGCACTGAAAACAATTCAGTATTTCATTATGAAGCCATATCAAACTCGAACAAAAGACTGATTGAGTTCTGTTTTTTGAGAGCTTTTGAGTTAGCATTGAGTTTGATCAGTAAGCATAGCAGATGTGTGAGCTGTTACTACAGCATATCATTCACTGTAAACCCATGCACTGTATCATTAGGAGTCCTAGTATTTTCTTATGCCAAAATTTGTTTAATAATCTAATTGTACATTACAGTTATTATGAAAGATTATTAGGATTAGGAAGCATAATTAATCTGAACACACTGAGGCAAAGAAGACAGACCATGAAACAAAAGCGGAGGGCTGAACAAAAGGAGAAGAACAGCAACTAAAGGAAGATCTTGAGGAGGAATCTCATCCGCTTTCAGCTTCAACTTTAAATGGCACTTAAAGTGAATGATCACCATGTTCCTCGTTAACAAGAAGAATCAAAAGATTCGAATGAAATGAAGCATTAATCTTGGCATTTGCGTCACCTGGTGCGGTCAGAACAGCTTCACGCTTTCTTTAAACAGGTCTTTAAAGTGTTTTATGAAACCTGATTGGAACCGTGAAACAGTTGCTTGGAAACCAGATTGCGGAGATGCTCTTCAGATGCTGGAGACGGAGTCGAGGAGGGATAAGGAGCTAATGGACAGGAAGCATGTGAGGATGTCAGGAAGGACATCTGTGTGGGTTTACTTCATTCCACAAGCACTTTGACATTTATGAGTTGTAAAGTCACTGAATGTCTGTACATACGGTTCTGTTTTCCTCAAAGTGAGGTAACTGTATTTCAGTTTCACAATTGTATGAATGACATCAAATTTACATAGTACACAAAATATCCCTTAAAGGGGTCCTATTATGCTTTTTCACTTTTTAAATTTTAGTCAGTGTGTAGTGCGTATGTTTGGGTATAAAAAAGATCTAGAAAGTTACAAATCTCAAAGTCCACTCCAAAGGGAGATATTTCGTCTTTTAAAAATCCCTTTTCAAGAACTACAACGAACGGCTCGTTTGGACTACAGCGTT
>NW_015653463.1:291732-294477 GCF_001515625.1 Sinocyclocheilus rhinocerous | reverse complement strand
TGCCATTTTTTATATATTTGATTTTTTTTTAATATCCCCCCCCCCCAAAAAAAAAATCAAGATTTTGTAAAAGAGCATAATAGGACCCCATTAATGTTCTGATTGTCTGACGTCATGTTTAGTATCTTATTTAGGATTGTAATGCTTGCAATCAAAGTGAATAATGTTATAAATGTAAGATGCTAAGTAACAGTATCTGTCCATTTAATCAAGGCAGTTTTAATGTGTGCCAACAGCAGACACATGATCAAGCAGAGCACTGGTCTTCGTTTAAGTGCCCGATTGTGCTTCCAATAATTAGACTCTTGTGTCTTTCTTCAGTGTATAAATTTGTGGCCACCTACACATGTTGCCACTAGCAACCAAATCCAAACCATGCATTTGCTCTAGTTATAATTAGCAGCAGCCATAAACTTGCAGATGTACTTTCCAGAGAATAACATTTTACACTGCTCTTTCTCAGAAAACTTAGTTTAGTTTACACTTTTACTCTTTCACATCATAATGCATTTATGCTCAAGCTTTTGAACAGCATATACAATGCTATACGATCCTGATACATTTGTATCCGATGTAAATAACATGGATGTACACAGATGGAAATAGGCATTAGAACTGTGCTCGTTTATATACAGAACCGTTCAAAAGTTCTAGGTTGGTAAGATTTATTTATTTACTTTTTTGGAAAAAAGTGTCTTTACTCACCTAAGCTGCATTTTTTTTTTTAATCAAAATGTAATTTCTGTGATCAAAGCTGAATTTTCAGCATCATTACTCCAGTCTTCAGTGTCACATGATCTTCAGAAATCATACTAATATGCTGATTTGCTGCTCAAGAAACATTTCTAATTATTATCAGTGCCGGATATTTTTGTGGGAACCGTGATACCTTTTTCAGAATTCTCTGATGGGAAAAAAGATCAAAAGAACAGCATTTACATTCAAAAACATTCACATTCAATTCACAAAAATCCACGCTTTCATTTAAGTAAAACACGTTATGAAATAAAGGTTTTTCTCCAATACACGTTGGCCTTTTATTCAATATTTTTTTGCAACATGCTCTTCTCCTACAGGCTGATGAGGCTGGAGATCAGAGTTCATTCTTCCACACTGAATCTCTCCAGATCCTTCAGATTCCCAGCTCCATGCTGGTGCTTCTCCTCCTCAGTCTCCTACAGGGTTCAGGTCAGGGAACTGGGATGGTTATGGCAGAACCTTCATTTTGTGTTCAGTTGTGATTTTGATGATCATTGTCCTGATGGAAGATCCGACCATGGCCCATACGATTTCTAGCAGAGGCAGTCAGGTTTTGATCAAATCCATGATGCCATGTATCTAAACAAGATGTCCAGGACCTCCGGAAAAGTTCAAACTTCGCAAAAATGTTTACATATGGAGAACAATTAATTTGGAGCAAACATGCTTAGTTTCATTAATTTCTTATGCTCTGGATGCGAATCAGCCATTTCAAATGAAAGATGAATGCTGTGATAGTGAGGATGATGAGAACTCATTAAAAAAATATTATATCATGAAATAATCAAACAGATCCTTAGTAAATGGTTAATAAGTTACTAGTTAAATATATTATTAATCACTTATAAATCATTGAAATGTCAACATTGTACATTTATCTCACAGCGTTAAAAATACTCCATGTGTGTCAGAGAAGACATCTGTCTACACCCTCACCAGTCAGCCCTTACATTGCAGTACACACTACAAAGTATTCAAAACCTGTTGTGTAAACGCATGAATAAATCATTTTCAAAGCTTTCTGCATCCCCTAATTTAAAGTGTAAACTATTCATCACTTAAATGTTAAATCATTTGTAGATTTTTCTCACCTGTTACAAATGATCTGTAGGTGTATACAAGGCATTTACAACACTTTCTGCGTCCCCTAAACTAAAGTGTAAACTACTCATCAGTTGTAAATGTTTTACTCATCATTCGTAGTTCTTTCACCCCAGTGTGTATACACACACAACCTGTAACCGGCAGGTTTGTAAAACATTTACAACTGATGAGTATTTTACATTTTAGTTTAGGGGATGCAGAAAGTGTTGTAAATGCCTTGTATTATTTTTTTTTAGTTCTGTCAGTTTCCATCAGTTTGAATGGAAATAAATGCATTGATCTTGTTCATTTATATTATTATGGTGTACTGACAGTACAGTTTCATATCATTAGTCAGTGGCGTAGCAAGTCAGCCCCGGGCCCATATCCCCCCCAAAAAATGTATGGGCCCCCCCCAAACATTATTGGCTCCAACTCGGTTAACTTATTGTTGATTTTTCTGAAGTGATTAACGTAAATTTGTAGTGAGATAACTATATTCGTCTCAGTTCAAGCAGCATGTGAATCAATGATATTTTCCTCTTTAATATTTGCAGCACGAAATAAACATGAATAAATATTTGAATGCATGTTTTAAAAATCAGAACAATTGAATACAAACGAATGTTTCATGAAATCGATCAATTAGAATTTCAAAAGACGTCAATAAGCCTACCTTTTATTGCTGTTTTTTATGTTAAATGTGAAGAATGACAGGTCGGATGCCAAAGACTTTTTATTTTATTTTATTTTATTTTATTTGGTGGAGTATAGGTGGAATACTCACATTAACTTCACGCAATAGGCCTATAACCTGATTTTATTATTGTAATTTTGACTTTATTCTTAAAATATTATGACGTTAATCTTATTTTTCAACATGGTACTAAAATGCCGCGGTAG